>NW_026111743.1:542500-871250 GCF_024679095.1 Eriocheir sinensis | reverse complement strand
ATTTTATTGGTATTTTCTTTATTTAACTCGATACGAGTTTAGTTTTTTTCATAGGTATTTTGTATACATATGTTTATACTCGTTTACATTATGTAATGTGTGTTTTGTATATATTTTTTAATGCAAATTTATTTTATGTGCATTTTTGTACATATCTTTTTATTGAAATTTATTTATTTTATGTGTATTTTGTATATGTTTTCTCATAAAATTTTACATTATTTTATTGGAATTTTGTTTATTTATTTTGATACGAATTACATGATTATATATGTATTTTGTATATATTTTTTATACGTAATTACATTATTTAATGTGTTTTTTGTTTATATATTTTTATATAAAATTTACGTAATTCTATGTACTTTATGTATTTTGTACATATATTTCATTTAAAATTAAGCTTATTTTGTCTGTATTTTGTATATCTATTTTCATACAAATTTAATTACTTCTTTGTATCTTTGTATATTGTTTTATATAAATTTACCTTATTTTATGTGCATTTTGTATATATATATATATATATATATATATATATATATATATATATATATATATATATATATATATATATATATATATATATATATATATATATATTTATACAAATACACATAAAATAAAGTAAATTTACATAAAAATAAATATACAAAACACACATTAAATAATGTAAATGCGTATAAAAATATGTATACAAAATACCTATGAAATAATCTAAATTCGTATCGAATTAAACTAACAAAATACCAATAAAATAATGTAATTTTTGATGAAAATATATTTAGAAAATACACATAAAATAACCTAAGTACAAATACATATATACACATAAAATAATTTAAAATTGAAGGAAATAAATATTCAAAATAAACATAAAATAAGGTAAATTTGTAAAGAAATATATTTAAAAATGTGCATAAAATAATGTAGATTTGTATGAAAATATATATACAAATACACATAAAATAACATGAATTTGTATAAAATTTGTATCAAATTATATACGAATACACACAATAAAATAAAGTAAATTTTTATGATAATATATATACAAAATACACATAAAATAATGTAAATACGTAGAAAAATATATATACAAAATACACATAAAATAAAGTAAACTCGTATCAGAATAAATAGATAAAATTCCAATAAAAGAATATATATTTGTAGGAAAATATATATAAAAAATACAAATAAAATAACTAAAATTTGTATAAAAATATATACAAAAACACAAAAAATTATTTAAATTTGTTTGAAAATAGATTTGCAAAATACACATAAAATTAGGCAAATTTGTATTGAAATACCTATACAAATTACACATAAAATAATGTAAGTTTGAATGAAAATATATAAACAAATACACTTAAAATAACATAAAATTGTATGAAATATATATACAAAATACACATTAAATAATGTAAATATGTCAAAAAAAAATATATACAAAACACAAATTGAATAATGAAAAATCGTATCAAAATAAACACACAGAATATTGATAAAATAATATAAATTTGCATGAAAATAAAGATGCAAAATACCCAAAAAATAACGCATTTTTTATAAAAATATATATACCAAAACACACATAAAATATTTGAATTTGTATTAAAATAAATATACGAAATGCACACACAATAAGGTAAATTTGTATTGAAATAGATATGTAAAATACATATAAAACGAATACACATAAAATAACGCAGATTTCTATAAAGATATATATACAAAATACACTTAAAATGAAGTAAATACGTATAAAAAAATGTGCACAAAATACACATAAAATAATGTAAACTCATATCGAAATAAATAAACAAAATACTAATCAAAGAATGTGTATTTGTATAAATATAAATATACAAAATACACATAAAATAACGTAAATTGATATAAAAGTATATACAAAAATACAGAAAAGTAGTTAGATTTGTATGAAAATAGATATACAAAATACACATAAAATAACTCATATTTAAAAAAAAATATACAAAAATACACATAAAATAATTCAGTTTGTATTAAAATAAATATACAAAATACTCATACTATAAGGTAAATTTGTATTTAAATAGATATGCAAAATACACATAAAATAATGTAAATTTGTATCAAAATAGATACGAATACACACAATAAAATAACGTAAATTTTTCTGAAAATATATATACAAAATACACATAAAATAATGTAAATACGTAGAAAAATACATATACAAAATACACATAAAATAATGTAAATTCGTATCAAAATAAATAAACAAAATTCCAATAAAAGAATGTATATTTGTAGGAATATATATATATATATATATATATATATATATATATATATATATATATATATATATATATATATATATATATATATATATATATATATATATATATATATATATATATATATATATATATATATATATATATTTATATGTATATATCTTTTATACGTATACATTATTTAATGTGTATTTTGTTTATATATTTTTATACAAATTTACGTTAATATATGTGTATTTGAATATATATTTTGATACAAATTTGCATTATTTTTATGTATTTTCTATATTTATTTCAATTCTAATTTAGCTTATTTTATGTCTTTTTTTTATCTATTTTCATACAAATTTAATTATTTTTGTTTATTTTTGTATATAGTTTTATACAATTTTACGTTATTTTATGTGTATTTTGTATATTTATATTTATAAAAGTAAACATTCTTTTATTGGCATTTTGTTTATTTATTTTGATACGAATTTACATTATTTTATGTGTATTTTGTATACATTTTCTTATATGTATTTACTTCATTTTATGTGTATTTTGTATATATATTTATATAGAAATCTACGTTATTTTATGTGTATTCGTATATATATTTTGAAAGAAATTTACATTGTTTTATATGTATTTTGCATATTTGTATAAATATAAATATACAAAATGCACATAAAATAAGGTAAATTTATATAAAACAATATACAAAGATACAGAGAAGTAATTAAATTTGTATGAAAATAGATATACAAAATACACACAAAATAAGCTTAATTTGAATTGAAATATATGTACAAAATACATAAAATAAATTAAATTTGTATCAAAATATTTTTTCAAATACTCATATAATTACGTAAATTTTATTTAAAAATATATAAAGAAAATACACATTAAATAATGTAATTACGTATAAAAAAGTATATGTGTATTTTGTACATGTACAAATTAGTACAAATTTAAATAATTATATGTGTTTTTTGTATATCAATTTTCATAAAAATTGAAATTATTTTTGTTTTTTTTTTGTATATATTTTTATACAAATTTTCGTTATTTTATGTGTATTTTGT
Source organism: Eriocheir sinensis (assembly GCF_024679095.1). Lineage (NCBI taxonomy): Eukaryota > Metazoa > Arthropoda > Malacostraca > Decapoda > Varunidae > Eriocheir > Eriocheir sinensis. Next base: position 867,886 of record NW_026111743.1, on the reverse strand, counting down.
ATATTTATTTTCCTACAAATATACGTTCTTTTATCGGTATTTTGTTTGTTTATTTTGATACTAATTTACATAATTTTAGGTGTATTTGGTATATATATATTTTTATACTATTTACATCATTTTATATGTATTTTGTATGTATATTTTCATAGAAATTTACTCCATTTTATGTGTATTCGTATATATATATTTTGATACAAATTTACATTATTGATGTGTATTTTGCATATGTATTTCAATACAAATTTTCTTTATTGTATATTCATTTTGTATATTTATTTCAATACAAATTTAATTATTTCATGTGTATTTTTGTATATATATTTTTATGAATATATGCGTTAATATATGGTTATTTTGCATCTTTATTTTCATACAAATTTAAATTATTTTATTGATATTCTGTTTATTTATTTTAATACGATTTAACATTATTCTATGTGTATTTTGTATATATATATATTTTTATACATATTTACATTATTTAATGTATATTTTGTATATATATTTTATCCAAATTTACGTTATTTTATGTGTATTTTGTATATGTATTTCAATACAAATTTGCCTAACATTATGTGTATTTTGAATATCTATTTTCAAACAAATTTAAATTATTTTTGTATATTTTTTTATTTATTTTTATACAAATTTTTGTTATTTTATTTGTATTTTGTATATATATTTTCCTATAAATATACAATCTTGTATTATAGTTTTTTTTATTTATTTTGATACGAGTTTACATTATTTTATGTGTATTTTGTATATATATTTTTCTACGTATTTACATTATTTCATGTGTATTTTGTATATATATATATATATATATATATATATATATATATATATATATATATATATATATATATATATATATATATATATATATATATATATATATATATATATATATATATATATATATATATATATATATATATATATATATATATATATATATATATATATATATATATATATATATATATATATATATATATATATATATATATATATATATATATATATATATATATATATATATATATATATATATATATATATTTTATGTGTATTTGTTTATATATTTTCATACAAATTTATATTATTTTACGTGTATTTTTACATATTTTTCATTACAAATTTACCTTATTTCATGATTATTTTGTATATTTATTTCATTGAAATTTAAAATATTTTATGTGTATATTTGTATTTGTATTTACGTAATTTTATGTGTATTTTGTATATATATTTTCATATAAAATTACATTATTTTATTGGTATTTTTTTTTATTTAACTCGATACGAATTTAGATTTTTTCATAGGTATTTTGTATACATATGTTTATACTCATTTACATTATGTAATGTGTGTTTTGTATATTTTTTTTAATGCAAATTTATTGTATGTGCATTTTTTTACATATATTTTTAAAGAAATTTATTTATTTTATATGCATTTTGTTTATGTTTTCTCATAAAAATTTACATTATTTTATTGGTATTTTGTTTATTTATTTTGATACCAATTACATGATTATATGTGTATTTTGTTTATATATTTTTAAACAAATCTACGTTATTATATGTATTTGTATAAATATTTTGATACAGATTTACATTATTTTATGGACTTTGTATGTACATTTCAATTCAAATTTAGCTTATTTTAGCTTTTGTTTGTATATATATTTTCATACAAATTTAATTAATTATGTGTATTTTTGTATATAGTTTTGTACAAATTTACGATATTTTATGTGTATTTTGTATATTTATATTTATACAAATACACATTCTTTTACTGGTATTTTGTTTATTTATTTTGATACGATTTTTATGTGTATTTTGTATTCATTTTTTTATACGTCTTTACTTCATTATATGTGTATTTTGTATATATTTTTATAGAAATCTACGTTATTTTATGTGTATTCGTATATTTATTTTGAAACAAATTCACATTGTTTTATATGTATTTTGCATATCTTTTTCAATACAAATTTACCTTATAGTATGTGCATTTTTTATATTTATTTTAATACAAATTTTAATATTTTATGCGTATTTTGGTATATATATTTTTACAAAAAATGCGTTATTTTATGGCTATTTTGCATCTTTATTTTCATACAAATTTACATTATTTTACTAATATTCTGTGTATTTATTTTTGATACGATTTTACATTATTCTATTTGTGTTTTGTATATATTTTTTTTATACATAATTAAATTATTTAATGTGTATTTGTGTATATATTTGATACAAATTTACTTTTTTTTAAGTGTATATGTTTATATATTTTCATTCAAATTTCCATTATTTTATGTGTATTTTGTATATGTATCTCAATACAAATTTACCTAATTTTATGTGTATTTTGTATATTTATTTTCATACAAATTTAAATTATTTTTGTGTATTTTTGTATATAGTTTTATACAAACTTAGGTTATTTTATGAGTATTTTTTATATCTATTTTCATACAAATACACATTCTTTTATTGATATTTTGTTTATTTATTTTGACGCGAATTTAAATAATTTAATGTGTATTTTGTATATATATTTTTATACGTATTTACATCATTTCATGTGTATTTTGTATATATATTTCTATAGAAATCTACGTTATTTTATGATTGTGTATTCATATATAGATTTTTAAACTAATTTACACTTTTATGTATATTTTGCATATTTTTTCAATACAAATTTACCTTATTGTATATGCATTTTGTATATTAATTTTAATAGAAATTTAATTATTCTATGTGTATTTTTGTATATGTATTTTTATAAAAATATGCTTTATTTTATGGGTATTTTGCATCTTTATTTTCATACAAATTTACGTTATTTTATTGATATTCTGCTCATTCATTTTGATACGATTTGATATTATTCTATCTGTATTTTGTATATATTTTTCATACAAATTTACGTTATTTCATGTGTATTTGTTAATATATTTTGACACAAATTTACAATATTTTATGGGTATTTTGTATATATATTTCAAAAGAAATTTACCTAGTTTGATGTGTATTTTGAATATCTATTTTCATACAAACTCAAATCATTTTTATGTATTTTTGTATATATTTCAATACAAATTTTAGTTATGTTATGTGTATTTTATAAATCTATTTTCATTCAAATATATAATATTTTATTGGTATTTTGTTGATTTATATTGATACGAATTTACATTATTTTATATGTACTTTGTATATATATTTTTATAGGCATTTACATTATTTAATATTTATTTTGAATATATAATTTTATACAAATTCATGGTATTTTATGTGTATTTGTATCGATATTTTTATATAAATTTACATTAATTTATGTGTATTTTGTACATATATTTCATTAGAAATTTACCTTATTTTATGTTTATTTTGTATGTGTATTTTGTACATTTATATTTATACAGATACACATTCTTTTATTGGTATTTTGTTCATTTATTTTGATACGAGGTTACATTATTTTATGTGAATTTTGTTTACTTTTTTTTATACGTATTTACTTAATTTTATATGTATTTTGTATATATTTTTTTATAGAAATCTACGTTATTTTATGTGTATTCGTATATATAAATTTGTATAAAACTATACAAAAATACACAAAAATAATTTAAATTTGTACGAAAAGAAATATACAAAATACACGTAAAACTAGGTAAATTTGTATTTAAATACAAATACAAAATACACATCAAATAATGTAGATTTGAATGAAAATATATAAACAAACACACTTAAAATAACGTAAATTTTTATAAAATATATATGCAAGATACACATTAAATAATGTAAATGTGTATAAAGAAATATATACCAAAAACAGATAAAATAAAGTAAAATCGTATCAAAATAAATACACAGAATATCAATAAAATAATGTAAATTTGTATGAAAATAAAGATGCAAAATCCCAAAAAATATCGCATTTTTTATAAAAATATATATGCCAAAATACAAAAAATACAAAATGCATATAAAGTAAGGTAAATTTGAATTGAAAGAGATATTTAAAAATACATATAAAACAATGTAAACTTGTTTGAAAATATATATACGAATACACATAAAATAACGTAGATTTCTATAAAAATATATACAAAATACACATAAAATGAGGTAAATACGTATAAAAAAATGAATACAAAATACACATAAAAATCGTATCAAAATAAATAAACAAAATACCAGTAAAAGAATGTGTATTTGTATAAATATAAATATACAAAATACACATAAAATATCGTAAATTTGTATAAAACTATATACAAAAATACACATAAGTAATTAAATTTGTATGAAAATATATATACAAAATACAGCTAAAATAAGCTAAATTTGAATTGAAATGTACATACAAAATACATAAAATAATGTAAATCTGTATCAAAATATTTATAAATATACATATAATAACGTAGATTTGTTTAAAAATATATAAACAAAATACACATTAAGTAATGTAAATACGTATAAAAAATATGTACAAAATACACATATAATCATGTAATTCGTATCAAAATAAATAAACAAAATAACAATAAAATAATGTAAATTTGTATGAGAAAACATATAAAAATAACGCAAATTTCTATAGAAATATATATACAAAACAAACACTAAATAATGTAAATGCGTACATAAAATAACTTAAATTTGTATAAAACTATATACAAAAATACACAAAAATAGATTAAATTTGTTTGAAAAGAAATATACAAAATACACATAGAATTAGGTAAATTTGTATTGAAATACATATACAAAATACACATCAAATAATGTAAATTTGAATAAAAATATATACAAAAAACAAATAGAATAATGTAAAATCGTATCAAAATAAATACACAGAATATCAATAAAATAATGTAAATTTGTATGAAAATAAAGATGCAAAATTCCCAAAAATTATCGCATTTTTTATAAAAATATATATACCAAAATACACATAAAATATTTAAATTTGTATTGAAATAAATATACAAAATGCATATTCAGTAAGGTAAATTTGTATTGAAAGAGATATTCAAAAATACATATAAAACAATGTAAATTTGTTTCAAAATATATATACGAATACACATAAAATAAAGTAGATCTCTATAGAAATATATATCCAAAATACATATGAAATTATATAAATACTAATAAAAATATATATACAAAATACATATCAAATAAAGTAAATTCGTGTCAAAATAAATAAACAAAATATCATGAAAAGAATGTGTATTTGTATGAAAATAGATAATAGATAATAAATTTCTATAAAATATATATGCAAGATACACATTAAATAATGTAAATATGTATAAAAAAGTATATACAAAAAACAAATAGAATAATGTCAAATCGTATCAAAATAAATACACCGAATATTAATAAAATAATGTACATTTGTGTGAAAATAAAGATGCAAAATTCCCATAAAAAAGCGCATTTCTTATAAAAATATATATACCAAAATACACATAAAATATTTAAATTTGTATTAAAATAAATATACAAAATGCACACACAATAAGGTAAATTTGTATTGAAATAGACATGCAAAATACATATAAAACAATGTGAATTTGTTTCAAAATATATATACGAATACACATAAAATAACGTAGATTTCTATAAAAATATATATACAAAATACACATAAAATTAAGTAAATACGAATAGAAAATGTATACAAAATACACATAAAATAATGTAAATTCGTATAAATATAACTAAACAAAATACAAATAAAAGAATGTGTATTTGTATACATATAAATATACAAAATGCACATAAAATAACGTAAATTTGTATAAAACTATATACAAAAATACAGAGAAGTAATTAAATTTGTATGAAAATAGATATACAAAATACACACAAAATAAGCTAAATTTGAATTGAAATATATATACAAAATACATAAAAGAAAGTAAATTTGTTTAAAAATATTTTTAACAAATACACATATAATAACGTAAATTTGTATAAAAATATATAAGTAAAATACACATTAAGTAATGTAAATACGTATAAAAAAAATATGTACAAAATACACAAATAATCATGTCATTCGTATCAAAATAAATAAACAAAAATCTAATTAAATAATGTAAATTTGTATGAGAAAACATATACAAAATACACATAAAATAACGCAAATTCCTATAACAATATATGTACAAAAATGCACATAAAATTAGTTTGCATAAAAAAATATAAACAAAACACACATTAGATAATGTAAATGAGTATAAAAATATGTATACAAAATACCTATGAAATAATCTAAATTCATATCGAGTTAAATTAAGAAAATAACAATAAAATAATGTAATTTTGGATGAAAATATATATAGAAAACACTCATAAAATAACCTAAATACAAATACCAATATACACATTCAATAATTTAAAACTGAATGAAATAAATATACAAAATAAGCATAAAATAAGGTAAATTTCTACTAAAATATATGTAAAAATACACATATAGATATACAAAATAAGGTAAATTCGTTTCAAATTCAATAAACATAATTCAGATAAAAGAAAGTATATTTGTAGAAAAAATAAATATACAAAATACACATAAAATAACGAAAATTTGTTTGAAAATATATAAAAAAATAAACAAAAATAATTTCAATTTGTAGGAAAATAAATATACAAAATACACATCTATTTTGTATATCTATATTCACACAAATTTAATTACTTTTGTGTATTTTTGCATATAGTTTTATATAAATTTACGTTATTTTATTTGTATTTTGTATATTTATATTTATACAATACACATTCTTTTATTAGTATTTTGTTTATTTATTTTGATACGAGTTTACATTATTTTATGTGTATTTTGTATACCTTTTTTTACGTATTTACTTCATTTTATGTGTATTTTGTATGTCTATTTTCATAGAAATCTACGTTATTTTATGTGTATTCGTATATATATTTTGAAAAAAAATTACATGGTTTTATATGTATTTTGCATATCTATTTCAATACAAATTTACCTTATTGTATGTGCATTTTGTATATTTATTTTAATACAAATTCAAATATTTTATGTGTGTCTTGGTATAAATATTTTTATAAAAAATGCGTTATTTTATGGGTATTTTGCATCTTAATTTTCATACAAATTTACATTATCTTATTAATATTCTGTGTATTTATTTTGATACGATTTTATATTATTCTATTTGTGTTTTGTATATATTTTTTTATACATATTTACATTATTTAATGTGCATTTTTATATATATATTTTATTCAAACTTACGTTATTTTAAGTGTATTTGTTTATATATTTTCATTCAAATTTACATTATTTTATGTGTATTTTGTAAATGTATTTCAATACAAATTTACCTAATTTTATGTGTATTTTGTATATATATTTTCATACAAATTAAAATTATTTTTGTGTATTTTTGTATATAGTTTTATACAAATTTAGGTGATTTTATGTGTATATTGTATATCTATTTTCATACAAATACACATTCTTTTATTGGTATTTTGTTTATTTACTTTGACGCGAATTTACATTATTTAATGTGTATATATATATATATATATATATATATATATATATATATATATATATATATATATATATATATATATATATATATATATATATATATATATATATATATATATATATATATATATATATATATATATATATATATATATATTTATACGTGTTTACATCATTTGATGTGTATTTTGTATATATATTTCTATAGAAATCTACGTTGATTTATGAGTATTCGTATATAGATTTTGAAATAAATTTACACTGTTTTATGTGTATTTTACATATTTTTTCAATACAAATTTACCTTATTGTATATGCATTTTGTATATTAATTTTAATACAAATTTAATTATGCTATGTGTATTTTTGTATACGTATTTTTATAAAAATATGCTTTATTTTATGGGTATTTTGCTTTTTTATTTTCATACAAATTTACATTATTTTATTTATATTCTGTTTATTTTTTTTAAACAATTTTACATTATTTTATGTGTATTTTGTATATCTATTTTTATACGTATTTACTTAATTTATGTGTATTTTGTATATATATTTTTTTATAGATATCTACGTTATTTTATGTGGATTCGTATATATATTTTGAAACAAATTTACATTGTTTTATATGTATTTTTGCATATCTCTTTCAATTCAAGTTTACCTTATTGTATGTGCATTTTGTATATTTACTTCAATACAAATTTAAATATTTTATGTGTATTTTGGTATATATATTTTTATAAGAAATGCGCTATTTGATGGGAATTTTGCATCTTTATTTTCATACAAATTTACATTATTATATTAATATTCGGTGTACTTATTTTGATACGATTTCACATTATTCTATTTGTTTTTTGTATATATTCTTTTTATCCATATTTACATTATTTAATGTGTATCTTGCATATATATTTCATACAAATTTATTATCTATTATTTATTTTCATACAAATACACATTCTTTTCATGATATTTTGTTTATTTATTTTGACACGAATTTACCTAGATATGTATTTTGTATATATATTTTTATACGTATTTACATAATTTCATGTGTATTTTGTATATATATTTCTATAGAAATCTACGTTATTTTATGTGTATTCGTATATATATTTTGAAACAAATTTACTTTGTTTTATATGTATTTTTGAATATCTCTTTCTATACATATTTACCTTACTGTATATGCATTTTGTATATTTATTTCAATACAAATTTAGATATTTTATGTGTATTTTGGTATATATATTTTTTTAAAAAATGCGCTATTTTATGGGAATTTTGCATCTTTCTTATTGATATTCTCTGTATTTATATTGATAGGATTTTACATTATTCTATTTCTTTTTTGTATATATTTTTTTAAACACATTTGCATTATTGAATGTGTATCTTGCATATATATTTTATACAAATTTACGTTATTTTAAGTGTATTTGTTTATATATTTTCATTCAAATTTACATTATCCTATGTGTATTTTGTATATGTATTTCAATACAAATTTACCTAATTTTATGTGTATTTTGTATGTTTCTTTTCATACAAATTTTAAATATTTTTGTGTATTTTTGTATATAGTTTTATACAAATTTAGGTTATTTTATGTACGCATTTACTTTATTTAATGTGTGTTTTGTATATATATTTTTCTGCAAATTTACTTTATTATATGTGCATTTTTGTACATATTTTTTTTTAGAAATTTGCGTTAATTTATGTGTATTTGTATATGTTTTCTCATACAAATTTACATTATTTGATTGCTATTTTTATTTATTTTGATACGAATGAAAAGAGATATACAAAATATACATAAAATAAACTAAATTTGTATTGAAATATATATACAAAATACATAAAATAATGTAAATTTGTATCAAAATATTTTAACAGATGCGCATAAAATAACGTAAATTTGTTTTAAAATATACAAAATACACATTAAATAATGTAAATATGTATAAAAAAATATATGCAAAACACAAATAGAATAATGTAAAATCGTATCAAAATAAATACACAGAATATTAATAAAACAATGTAAATTTGTATGAAAATAAAGATGCAAAATACCCATTAAATAACGATTTTTTTTTATAAATATACAAAATACACATACAATAAGGTAAATCTGTATTGAAATAGATATGCAAAATACATATAAAACAATGTAAATTTGTTTCAAAATATATATACGAATATACATAAAATAACGTAGATTTGTATAAAAATATATATACAAAATACACATAAAATGAAGTAAATACGTATAAGAAAATGTATACAAAATACACATAAAATAATGTAAATTCGTATCAAAATAAATAAACAAAATACCAATAAATGAATGTGTATTTGTATAAATATAAATATACAAAATACACATAAAATAACGTAAATTTGTATAAAACTAAACAAAAATACACAGAAGTAATTAAATTCGTATGAGAATAGATATACAAAATACAGATAAAATAAGCTAAATTTGAATTGAAACGTATATACAAAATACAATATTTTATATGTATATTTGTATTTGTATTTAGGTTATTTTATGTGTATTTTGTATATATATTTTCATCCAAAATTACATTATTTTATTGGTATTTTCTTAATTTAATTCCATACGAATTTAGATTATTTCATAGGTATTTTTTATACATATTTTTATACTCATTTACATTATCTAATGTGTGTTTTGTATATATATTTTTATGGAATTTTTTTTTATGTTCATTTTTGTACATATATTTTTATAGAAATTTGCGTTATTTTATGTATATAGTTTTATATAAATTTACGTTATTTTATGTTCTTTTTGTATATTTATATTTATACAAATACACATTCTTTTATTGGTATATTGTTTATTTACATTTATACGAATTTACATTATTTTATGTGTATTTTGTATAAATTTTTTTATACGTATTTACTTAATTTTATATGTATTTTGTATATGTATTTTTATAGAAATCTGCGTTACTTTATGTGTATTCGTATATATATTTTGAAACAAATTTACATTATTTTATATGTCTTTTGCATATCTATTTCAATACAAATTTACCTTGTTGTATTTGCATTTTGTATTTATATTTTAATACAAATTGAAATATTTTATGTGTATTTTGGTAACAATAATTTTATAAAAAAACGTAAATTTGTATAAAAAAATATGTACAAAACACAAATAGAATAAAGTAAAATCGTATCAAAATAAATACACAGAATATTAATAAAATAATGTAAATTTGTATGAAAATAAAAAAAGCAGAATATCCATAAAATAACGCATTTTTTTTTATTTATAAAAATACATATACCAAAATACACATCAAAAAATTAAATTTGTATTAAAATAAATATACAAAAAACACATACAATAAGGTAAATTTGTATTGAAATAGATATGCAAAATACATATAAAACAATGTAAATTTGTTTCAAAATATATATACGAATACATATAAAATAACGTAGATTTCTATAAAAATATATATACAAAATACACATAAAATGAAGTAAATACGCATAAAAAAATGTATACAAAATACACATAAAATAATGTAAATTCGTATAAAAATAAATAAACAAAATACCAATAAAAGAATGAGTATTTGTATAAATATAAATATACAAAATACACATAAAATAACGTAAATTTATATAAAATTATATACAAAAATACACAGAAGTAATTAAATTTGTATGAAAATATATACAAAATACACACAAAATAAGCTAAATTTGAATTGAAATATATATACAAAATACACATATTTTGCATATATATTTTCAAACAAATTTAAATTATTTTTGTGTATTTTTGTATATATTTATTTTTGTTATACATAGAATAATGTAAAATCGTATCAAAATAAGTACACAGAATATCAATAAAATAATTTAAATTTGAATGAAAATAAAGATGCAAAATACCCATAAGATAAACCATTTTTTTTTTAAATACATATACAAAAATAAACATAGAATAATTAAATTTGTATTCAAGTTAATATACATAATGCACACATACAAAAAGGTAAGTTTGTATTGAAAAAAAACGCAAAATACAAATAAAACAGTGTAAATTTGTTTCAAAATATATATACGAATACACATAAAATAACGTGAATAATGTATATCTATTTTCATACTAATACACATTCTTTTATTGATATTTTGTTTATATATTTTGACGCGAATTTACATTATTTAATGTGTATTTTATATATATATTTTTATTCGTGTTTACATCATTTGATGTGTATTTTGTATATATATTTCTATAGAAATCTACGTTGATTTATGAGTATTCGTATATAGATTTTGAGATAAATTTACACTGTTTTATGTGTATTTTGCATATTTTTTCAATACAAATTTACCTTATTGTATATGCATTTTGTATATTAATTTTAATACAAATTTAATTATGCTATGTGTATTTTTGTATATGTATTTTTATAAAAATATGCTTTATTTTATGGGTATTTTGCATTTTTTTTTCATACAAATTTACATTATTTTATTTATATTCTGTTTATTTTTTTTGAAACAATTTTACATTATTCTATGTGTATTTTGTATATCTATATTTATACGTATTTACTTAATTTTATGTATATTTTATATATGTATTTACATTGTTTTATATGTATTTTTGCATATCTCTTTCAATACAAGTTTACCTTATTGTATGTGCATTTTGTATATTTATTTCAATATAAGTTAAAATATTTTATATGTATTTTGGTATATATATTTTTATAAGAAATGCGCTATTTGATGGTAATTTTGCATCTTTATTTTCATACAAATTTACATTATTTTATTAATATTCGGTGTATTTATTTTGTTACGATTTCACATTATTCTATTTGTTTTTTGTATATATTTTTTTTTACATATTTACATTATTTAATGTGTATCTTGCATATATATTTCAAACAAATTTATTATCTATTATTTATTTTCATGCAAATACACATTCTTTTCATGATATTTTGTTTATTTATTTTGACACGAATTTACCTAGATATGTATTTTGTATATATATTTTTATACGTATTTACATAATTTCATGTGTATTTTGTATATACAGTATATTTCTATAGAAATCTACGTTATTTTATGTGTATTCGTATATATATTTTGAAACAAATTTACTTTGTTTTATATGTATTCTTGAATATCTCTTTCAATACATATTTACCTTACTGTATATGCATTTTGTATATTTATTTTAATACAAATTTAAATATTTTATGTGTATTTTGGTATATATATTTTTTAAAAAAATGCGCTATTTTATGGGAATTTTGCATCTTTCTTTTCATACAAATATACATTATTTTATTGATATTCTGTGTATTTATATTGATACGATTTTACATTATTCTATTTCTTTTTTGTATATATTTTTTTATACACATTTACATTATTTAATGTGTATCTTGCATATATATTTTATACAAATTTACGTTATTTTAAGTGTATTTGTTTATATATTTTCATTCAAATTTACATTATTCTATGTGTATTTTGTATATGTATTTCAATACAAATTTACCTAATTTTATGTGTATTTTGTATATTTCTTTTCATACAAATTTTTAAAAAAAAATTGCATTTTTGTATATAGTTTTATACAAATTTAGGTTATTTTATGTACGCATTTACATTATTTAATGTGTGTTTTGTATATATATTTTTATGCAAATTTACTTTATTTTATGTGCATTTTTGTACATATATTTTTTTAGAAATTTGCGTTATTTTATGTGTATTTGTATATGTTTTCTCATACAAATTTACATTATTTTATTGCTATTTTGTTTATTTATTTATATACGAATGAAAATAGATATACAAAATATATATAAAATAAACTAAATTTGTATTAAAATATATATACAAAATACATAAAATAATGTATATTTGTATCAAAATATTTTAACAGATGCGCATAAAATAACGTAAATTTGTTTTAAAATATACAAAATACACATGAAATAATGTACATATGTATAAAAAAATATATACAAAACACAAATAGAATAATGTAAAATCGTATCAAAATAAATACACTGATTATTAATAAAACAATGTAAATTTGTATGAAAATAAAGATGCAAAATACCCATTAAATAACGATTTTTTTATAAAAATATATATACCAAAATACACATGAAAAAATTAATTTGTATTAAAATAAATATACAAAATACACATACAATAAGGTAAATCTGTATTGAAATAGATATGCAAAATACATATAAAACAATGTAAATTTGTTTCAAAATATATATACGAATACACATAAAATAACTTAGATTTGTATGTGTATTTGTATATATACAAAATACACATAAAATGAAGTAAATACGTATAAGAAAATGTATACAAAATACACATAAAATAATGTAAATTCGTATCAAAATAAATAAACAAAATACCAATAAAAGAATGTGTATTTGTATAAACATAAATATACGAAATACACATAAAATAACGTAAATTTGTATAAAACTATATGCAAAAAAACACAGAAGTTATTAAATTAGTATGAAAATAGATATACAAAATACAGATAAAATAAGCTAAATTTAAATTGAAATGTATATAGAAAATACATAAAATAATGTAAATTTGTATCAAATTATTTATAAAAATACATATAATAACGTAAATTTGTTTAAAAATATATAAACAAAATACACATTAAGTAATGTAAATACGTATAAAAAATATGTACAAAATACACATATAATCATGTAATTCGTATCAAACTAAATAAACAAAATATCAATTAAATAATGTAAATTTGTATGAGAAAACATATACAAATACATATAAAATAACGCTAATTTCCATAAAAATATATGTCCAAAAATGAAAGTAAAATAAAGTAACTTTGGAAAAATATATATACAAAACACACATTAAATAATGTAAATGCGTACATAAAATAACCTAAATTTGTATAAAACTATATAAAAAAATACACAAAAATAGTTTAAATTTGTATGAAAAGATATATACAAAATACACATAAAATTAGGGTAATTTGTATTGAAATACATATACAAAATAAATATAAAATAATGTAAATTTGAAAGAAAATATATAAACAAATACACATATAATAACGTAAATTTGTATGAAATATATAATCAAAATACACATTAAATAATGTAAATATGTAAAAAAAATATATACAAAACACAAATAGAATAATGTAAAATCGTATCAAAATATATACACAGAATATTAATAAAATAATGTAAATTTGTATGAAAATTAAGATGCAAAATACTTATAAAATAACGCATTTTTTATAAAAAAATTGATACCAAAATACACATCAAATATTTGAATTTGTATTAAAATAAATATACAAAATGCACATCCAATAAGGTAAATTTGTATTGAAATAGATATGCAAAATTCATATAAAATAATGTAAATTTGTTTCAAAATAAATATACGAATACACATAAAATAACGTAGATTTCTATAAAAATACATATACAAAATACACATAATATTAAGTAAATACGTATAAAAAAATGTATACAAAATACACATAAAATAATGTAAATTCGTATAAATGTAAATAAACAATATACCAATAAAAGAATGTGTATTTGTATAAATATAAATATACAAAATGCACATAAAATAACGTTAATTTATATAAAACTATATACTTAAAATAACGCAAATTTCTATAAAAATATATGTACAAAAATGAACATAAAATAAATTTGCATAAAAATATATATACAAAACACACTTTAGATAATGTAAATGAGTATAAAAATATGTATAAAAAATACCTATGAAATAATCTAAATTTGTATCGAATTAAATTAAGAAAATATCAATAAAATAATGTAATTTTGGATGAAAATATATATACAAAATACACATAAAATAACCTAAATACAAATACAAATATACACATAAAATAATTTAAAATTTATTGAAATAAATATACAAAATAAACATAAAATAAGGTAAACTTGTAATGAAATATATGAAAAAATACACATAAAATAATATAAATTTGTATGAAAATATATTTACAAATACACATTAAATAACATGAATTTGTATAAAATTTGTATCAAAATATATACTTATACGCACAATAAAATAACGTAATTTTTTTATGAAAATGTATATACAAAATACACATAAAATAATTTAAATACGTAGAAAAATATATATACAAAAAACACATAAAATAATGTAAATTTGTATAAAAATATATAAAGAAATACATAAAATAATGTAAATTTGGATAAAGTATATATACAAAATGAACATTAAATAATGTAAATATGTATAAAAAAAATATATACAAAATACATATAGAATAATGTTAAATCGTATCAAAAAAAATAAAGAGAATATCAATAAAATAATGTAAATTTGTATGAAAATAAAGATGCAAAATATCCATATAATAACGCATATTTGCATAAAAATATATATACAAAAATACATATAAAATAGTTAAATTTGTATTAAAATAAATATACAAAATGCACGTACAATAAAGTAAATTTGTATTGAAATAGATATGCAAAATACACATCAATAATGTAAATTTGTATCAAAATATATCTACGAATACTCATAAAATAGAGTAAATTTCTATGAAAATATACATACAAAATAGATATACAAAATACACATATAACTAGTTAAATTTGTATTTAAATACATGTACAAAAAACACATAAAATAATGTAGACTTGTATGAAATGAAAACAAATACATTTTATATAAAATATATATACAAAATGCATATAGAAGAATGTAGAATCATATCAAAATAAATACACAGAATATCAATAAAATAATGTAAATTTGTAAGAAAATAGAGATGCAAAATACCCATAAATTAAAGCATATTTTTATAAAAATACATATACAAAAATACACATAGATTAATCAAATTTCTATTAAAATTAATATACAAAATGCACATACAATAAGGTAAATTTGTATTGAAAAAAATATGCAAAATACACATAAAATAATGTAAATTTGTTTCAAAATATATATACGAATACACATATAATAACGCAGATTTCTATAGAAATATATATACAAAATACACTTGAAATAATGTAAATACGTATAAAAATATATATACAAAATACACATTAAAAAATGTTAATTCGTGTCAAAATAAATAAACAAAATATCATGAAAAGAATGTGTATTTGTATGAAAATAGATATACAAAATACACATAAAATAACCTAAATTTGTATAAAACTATATACAAAAATACACAAAAATAATTTAAACTTGTATGAAAATAAATATACAAAAAACATATAAAAATAGGTAAATTTGTATTGAAATACATATAAAAAATACACATAAAATAATGTAAATTTGAATGAAAATATATAAACATATAGACTTAAAATAACGTAAATTTGTATCAAATATATATACAAAAAAAACATTAAATAATGTAAATATGTATAAAAAATATATACAAAACACAAATAAAATAATGTAAAATCGTATCAAAATAAATACAGAAAATATTAATAAAATAATGTAAATATGTATGAAAATTAAGATGCAAAATACCCATAAAATAACGCATTTTTTAAAAAAAAATAAGTACGAAAAAACATAAAATATTTGATTTTGTATTAAAATAAATAGATATACAAAATACACATAAAATAAGCTAAATTTGAATTGAAATATATATACAAAATACATAAAATAATGTAAATTTGTATCAAAATACCTATACAAATACACATATAATAACGTAAATTTGTATAAAAATATATAAACAAAATACACATTAAATAATGTAAATACGCATAAAAAAATGTAAAAAATACACAAATAATCATGTAATTCGTATCAAAATAAATAGACAAAATACCAATAAAATAATGTAAATTTCTATGAGAAAACATATACAAAATACACATAAATAACGCAAATATCAATAAAAATATATATAATATAATATATTTTTATATATATTTAAAATATTTAATGTATATTTTGTATATATATATTTTATCCAAATTTACGTGATTTTATATGTATTTGTTTATATATTTTCATACAAATTAAAATTATTTTATGTGAGTTTTGTATATGTATTTCAATACAAATTTGCCTAACTTTATGTGTATTTTGCATATCTATTTTCAAACAAATTTATATTATTTTTGTGTATTTTTGTATATATTTTTATACAAGTTTTAGTTATTTTATTTGTTTTTTGTATATATATTTTCCTACAAATATACATTCTTTTATTGGAATTTTGTGTATTTTATTTTTTACGAATTTACATTATTTTATGTTTATTTTGTATATATATTTTTCTACGTATTTAAACTATTTTATGTGTATTTTATATATACATTTTTATAAAAATTTACGTTAATTTATTGTGTGTATTCGTATATATTTTGAAACAAATTTTATAAAAATTCATGTTATTATTTTAATGTGTATTTTTATATATATTTTCATACAAATTTATATTATTTTATGTGTTTTCTTACATATATTTTATTACAAATTTACCTTATTTTATGTTTATTTTGTATATTTATTTCATTCAATTTTAAATTATTTAATGTGTATATTGGTATTTGTATTTAGGTTATTTTGTGTGTTTTTTATATATTTTCATCCAAAATTACATTATTTTATTGTTATTTTCTTAATTTAACTCGATACGAATTTAGATTATTTCATAGGTATTTTGTATACATATTTTTATACTCATTTACATTATTTAATGTGTTTTTTGTTTATATTTTTTTATGCAAACTAATTTTATGTGCATTTTTGTACATATATTTTTATTGAAACTTAAAACGATATTTTATGTGTATTTTGTATATGCTTTCTCATACAAATTTACATTATTTAATTAGTTTTTTGTTTATTTATTTTGATACGAATGACTTGATTATTTGTGTATTTTGTAAATATTTTTTTTATACGTATTTACATTACTTAATGTGTATTTTGTTTATATATTTTTTTTACAAATTTACGTTATTATATGTGTATTTGTTAAAAATATTTTGAAACGAATTTACTTTATTTTATGTATTTTTTATATATATTTCAATTCAAATTTAGCTTATTTTGTGTGTATTTTGTATATCTATTTTCATACAAATTTAATTACTTCTGTGTATTTTTGTATATAGTTTTATACAAATTTACGTTATTTTATGTGCATTTTGTATATTTATAATTATAAAAAATACACATTATCTCATTGGTATTTTGTTTTTTTATATTTATACGAATTTACATTATTTTATGTGTATTTTGTATACATTTTTGATTCGTATTTACTTCATTTTAGTTGTATTTTGTATATATATATATATATATATATATATATATATATATATATATATATATATATATATATTTATATATATATATGTATATGTATTTTTTACATTGCAGCCTATTGCGCCGGTAGGCTTCTTCCAGGTGGATCCTGATGGTCGGTCCAAGGCTTCTTTCCGGTAGGTCCTGATGGTCGGCCCAGCCCGTTCTGGCGCAGGCGAGTGTTTATAGTGGCGCCATCTTGCATTGGCTCATGCTGCCCTCCCAGAGCTCATCTTTAATCCTAGAATCTAGAGTCCGGGTTGATAGGTGGTCTTCTGGACAGCATGTGGGTAGTTTAAGCCACTCGGCGGCGGCTGAAAAATCCCAGCTTGGTGGCACCGGGCGGGGATTGAACTCGCGTCCTCCTGAACACGAGGCCGTTACTTTGACGACTCAGCCACCGCCTCCCCTAATATATATATATATATATATATATATATATATATATATATATATATATATATATATATATATATATATATATATATATATATATATATATACATATACATATATATATATATATATATATATATATATATATATATATATATATATTTATAGAAATCTACGTTATTTTATGTGTATTCGTATATATATTTTGAAACAAAGTTACATTGTTTTATATGTTTTTTGCATATCTATTTCAATACAAATTTACCTTATTTTATGTGCATTTTGTATATTTATTTTAATAAAAATTCAAATATTTCGTGTATTTTGGTATGTATAATTTTATAAAAAATGCGTTATTTTATAGGTATTTTGCATCTTAGTTTTCATACAAATGTATATTATTTTATTAATATTCTGTGTCTATATTTTGATACGATTTTATATTATACTATTTGTGTTTTGTATATATTTTTTTATACATATTTTCATTATTTAATGTGTATTTTTTATATATATTCTATACAAATTAACGTTATTTTAGGTGTATTTGTTTATATAATTTCATTCAAATTTACATTATTTTAAGTGTATTTTGTATATGTATTTCAATACAAATTTACCTAATTTTATGTGTATTTTGTATATTTATTTTCATACAAATTAAATTATTTTTGTGGTTTTTTTTTATATACATATAGAGTGAATTTATATGAAAGTATATGTTCAAAATACATATAAAATTATGTAAATAAGTATAAAAATATATATATGAAATACACCTAAAAAAATGAAAATTCGTATAAAAATAAATAAACAAAATTCCGATAAAAGAACGTATATTTGTAGGAAAATAAATATAGAAAATACACATAAAATTACGAAAATTTGAATAAAAATATATACAAAAAAACAAAAAAATAAATTTCAATTTGTATGAAAATAGATATACAAAATACACATATAATTAGTTAAATTTGTATTTAAATACATTTACAAAATACACATAAAATAATGTAAATTTGTATGAAATGAAAACAAATTCACATAAAATAACGTACATTTGTATAAAATAGATATACAAAATATACATAGAATAATGCAAAATCGTATTAAAATAAATACACAGAATATCAATAAAATAATGTAATTTTGTATGAAAATAAAGATGCAAAATACCCATAAAATAAACCATATTTTTTTAAAAATACATATACAAAAATACATATAGAATATTTAAATGTGTATTAAAATTAATATACAAAATGCACGTACAATAAGGTAAATTTGTATTGAAAAAATATACAAAATGCACATAAAAGTGTAAATTTGTTTAAAAATCTATATACGAATACACATGAAATAACGTAGATTTCCATAGAAATATATATACAAAATACACATAAAATGATGTAAATACGTATAATAATATATATATATATATATATATATATATATATATATATATATATATATATATATATATATATATATATATATATATAT
This sequence comes from Eriocheir sinensis, assembly GCF_024679095.1. Taxonomy (NCBI): domain Eukaryota; kingdom Metazoa; phylum Arthropoda; class Malacostraca; order Decapoda; family Varunidae; genus Eriocheir; species Eriocheir sinensis. The sequence goes on along the minus strand of NW_026111743.1, from coordinate 846,957 downwards.
AAGTATATATATATATATTCAAATTACACATTAAATAATTTAAACTCTCGTCAAGATAAATAAACAAAATATCAATAAAAGAATTTGTATTTGTATGAAAATAAATATACAAAATACACATAAAATTAGGTAAATTTATATTGAAATACATATACAAAAAACACATAAAATAATGGAAATTTGAATGAAAATATATAAACATATACACTTAAAATAACGTAAATTTGTATCAAATATATATACAAAATACACATTAAATAATGTCAATATGTATAAAAAATATATATACAAAACACAAATAGAATAATGTAAAATCGTATCAACAATAAATACACACAATATTAATAAAATAATGTAAATTTGTATGAAAATAAAGATGCAAAATAGCCATAAAATAACGCATTTTTTATAAAAATATATATACCAAAATACATATAAAATATTAAAATTTGTATTAAAATAAATATAAAAAATGCACATACTATAAAGTAAATTTGTATTGAAATAGATATGCAAAATACATATAAAACAATGTAAATTTGTTTCAAAATATATATACGAAAACACATAAAATAACGTAGATTTTTTTAAAAATATATACAAAAAACACATAAAATGAAGTAAATACGTATAAAAAAATGAATACAAAATATACATAAAAATCGTATCAAAATAAATAAACAAAATACCAGTAAAAGAATGTGTATTTGTATAAATATAAATATACAAAATACACATAAAATATCGTAAATTTGTATAAAACTATATACAAAAATACACAGAAGTAATTAAATTTGGATGAAAATATATATACAAAATACAGCTAAAATAAGCTAAATTTGAATTGAAATGTACATACAAAATACATAAAATAATGTAAATCTGTATCAAAATATTGATACAAATACATATAATAACGTAGATTTGTTTAAAAATATATAAACAAAATACACATTAAGTAATGTAAATACGTATAAAAAATATATACAAAATATATATATAATCATGTAATTCGTATCAAAATAAATAAACTAAATAGCAATAAAATAATGTAAATTTTTATGAGAAAACATATACAAATAACGCAAATTTTTATAAAAATATATGTACAAAAATGCACATAAAATAAAGTAAATTTGCAAAAAAATATTTATACAAAACACACACTAATTAATGTAAATGCGTACATAAAATAACATAAATTTGTATAAAACTATATACAAAAAAACACAAAAATAATTAAAATTTGTTTGAAAAGAAATATACAAAATACACATAAAATTAGGTAAATTTGTATTGAAATAATTTTACAAATTACACATCAAATAATATAAATTTGAGTGAAAATATATAATCAAATACACTTAAAAAAACGTAAATTTGTATGAAATATATATGCAAGATGCACATTAAATAATGTAAATGTGTATAAAAAATATATATACAAAAAACAAATAGAATAATGTAAAATCGTATCAAAATAAATACACAGAATATCAATAAAATAATGTAAATTTGTATAAAAATAAAGATGCAAAATTCCCAAAAACTATCGCATTTTTTATAAAAATATATATACCAAAATACACATAAAATATTTAAATTTGTATTGAAATAAATATACAAAATGCATATACAGTAAGGTAAATTTGTATTGAAGGAGATATTCAAAAACACATATAAAACAATGTAAATTTTTTTCAAAATATATATACGAATACACATAAAATAAAGTAATTTCTATATAAATATATATATACAAAATACATATGAAATTATGTAGATACGTATAAAAAATATATATACAAAATACATATCAAATAATGTAACTTCGTGTCAAAATAAATAAACAAAATATCATGAAAAGAATGTGTATTTGTATGAAAAAAGATAATAGATAATAAATTTGTATAAAATATATATGCAAGATACACATTAAATAATGTAAATATGTATAAAAGAGTATATACAAAAAACAAATAGAATAATGTAACATCGTATCAAAATAAATACACCGAATATTAATAAAATAATGTAAATTTGTGTGAAAATAAAGATGCAAAATTCCCATAAAATAGCGAATTTCTTATAAAAATATATATACCAAAATACACATAAAATATTTAAATTTGCATTGAAATAAATATACAAAATGCACATACAATAAGGTAAATTTGTATTGAAAGAGATATGCAAAAATACATATAAAACAATGTAAATTTGTTTCAAAATATATATACGAATACAAATAAAAAAACGTAGATTTCTATAAAAATATATATACAAAATACACATAAAATTAAGTAAATACGTATAAAAAAATGTATACAAAATACAAATAAAATAATATAATTTCGAATTAAAATAAATGTAAATTTGAATGAAAATATATAAACAAATACACTTAAAATAATGTAAATTTATATCAAATATATATGCAAGATACACATTAAATAATGTAAATGTGTATAAAAAAATATATACAAAAAACAAATAGAATAATGTAAAATCGTATCAAAATAAATACACAGAATATCAATAAAATAATGTAAATTTGTATGAAAATAAAGATGCAATATTCCCAAAAATTATCGCATTTTTTATAAAAATATATATACCAAAATACACATAAAATATTTAAATTTGTATTGAAATAAATATACAAAATGCATATACATTAAGGTAAATTTGTATTAAAAGAGATAATCAAAAATACATATAAAACAATGTAAATTTGTTTCAAAATATATATACGAATACACATAAAATAAAGTAGATTTCTATAGAAATATATATAAAAAATACATATGAAATTATTATAAAGACGTATAAAAATATATATACAAAATACATATCAAATAATGTAAATTCGTATCAAAATAAATAAACAAAATATCATGAAAAGAATGTGTATTTGTATGAAAATAGATAATAGATAATAAATTTGTATAAAATATATATGCAAGATACACATTAAATAATGTAAATATGTATAAAAAAGTATATACAAAAAACAAATAGAATAATGTAAAATCGTATCAAAATAAATACACCGAATATTAATAAAATAATGTAAATTTGTATGAAAATAAAGATGCAAAATTCCCATAAAATAGCGCATTCATTATAAAAATATATATACCAAAATACACATAAAATTTTTAAATTTCTATTGAAATAAATATACAAAATGCACATACAATAAGGTAAATTTATATTGAAAGAGATATGCAAAAATACATATAAAACAATGTAAATTTGTTTCAAAATATATATACGAAAACAAATAAAAGAACGTAGATTTCTATAAAAATATATATACAAAATTCACATAAAATTAAGTAAATACGTATAAAAAAATGAATACAAAATACACATAAAATAATGTAAATTCGAATTAAAATAAATAAACAAAATACCTATAAAAGAATGAATATTTGGATAAATATAAATATACAAAATACACAAACAAAATAAACATAAAATAAGGTAGATTTGTAATAAAATATATGTACAAAATACACACACAATAATGTAAATTTATATGAAAATATATATACAAATACACATAAAATACCATGAATTTCTATAAAAATATATATTCAAAATAAATATTAAATAATGTAAGAGCGTATAAAAATATATATACAAAAAAATACCTATAAATTAACGCATATTTTATAAAATTATTGATACCAAAATACATATAAAATATTTGAACTTGTTTTAAAATAAATATACAAAATGCACATACAATAAGGTAAATTTGCATTGAAATAGATATGCAAAATACATATAAAATAATGTAAATTTGTTTCAAAATATATATACGAATACACATAAAATAACGTAAATTTCTATAAAAATACATCTACAATATACACATGAAATTAAGTAAATACGTATAAAAAAATGTATACAAAATACACATAAAATAATGTAAATTCGTATAAAAGTAAATAAACAATATACCAATAAAAGAATGTGTATTTGTATAAATATAAATATACAAAATGCACATAAAATAACGTAAATTTATAAAAAACTATATACATAAAATAACGCAAATTTCTATAAAAATATATGTACAAAAATGAACATTAGATAAATTTGCATAAAAACATATACAAAACACACATTAGATAATGTAAATGAGTATAAAAATATGTATACAAAATACCTATGAAATAATCTAAATTCGTATCGAATTAAATTAAGAAATACCAATAAAATAATGTAATTTTGGATGAAAATATATTTACAAAATACACATAAAATAACCTAAATACAAATACAAATATACACATAAAGTAATTTAAAATTGAAGGAAATAAATATACAAAATAAACATAAAATAAGGTAAATTTGTAATGAAATATATGAAAAAATACACATAAAATTATATAAATTTGTATGAAAATATATATACATATACACATTAAATAACTTGAATTTGTATAAAATTTGTATCAAAATATATACTTATACACACAATAAAATAACGTAATTTTTTAATGAAAATGTATATACAAAATTCACATAAAATAATTTAAGTAAGTACAAAAATATACATACAAAAAACACATAAAATAATGTAAATATGTATGAAAATATATAAACAAATACACATAAAATAATGTAAATTTGGATAATATATATATACAAAATGAACATTAAATAATGTAAATATATATATAAAAAAATATATACAAAAAAAAAACATAGAATAATGTGAAATCGTATCAAAATAAATAAAGGGAGTATCAATAAAATAATGTAAATTTGTATGAAAATAAAGATGCAAAATATCCATATAATAACGCATATTTGCATAAAAATATATATACAAAAATACATATAAATAATTAAATTTGTATTAAAATAAATATACAAAATGCACGTACAATAAAGTAAATTTGTATTAAAATAGATATGCAAAATACACATTAATAATGTAAATTTGTATCAAAATATATATACGAATACTCATAAAATAGAGTAAATTTCTATGAAAATATACATACAAAATAGATATACAAAATACACATATAACTAGTTAAATTTGTATTTAAATACATGTACAAAAAACACATAAAATAATGTAGATTTGTATGAAATGAAAACAAAAACATTTTATATAAAATATATATACAAAATACACATAGAATAATGTAAAATCATATCAAAATAAATACACAGAATATCAATAAAAAAATGTAAATTTGTATGAAAATAAAGATGCAAAATACCCATTAAATAAAGCATATTTTTATAAAAATACATATACAAAAATACACATAGATTAACCAGATTTGTATTAAAATTAATATACAAAATGCACATACAATAAGGTAAATTTGTATAGAAAAAATATGCAAAATACACATAAAACAATGTAAATTTGTTTCAAAATATATATTCAAATACACATAAAATAACGCAGATTTCTATAGAAATTTATATACAAAATATTCTTGAAATAATGTAAATACGTATAAAAATATATATACAAAATACTCATTAAATAATGTTAATTCGTGTCAAAATAAATAAGCAAAATATCATGAAAAGAATGTGTATTTGTATGAAAATAGATATACAAAATACACATAAAATAACCTAAATTTGTATAAAACTATATACAAAAATACACAAAAATAATTTAAACTTGTATGAAAATAAATATACAAAAAACATATAAAATTAGGTAAATCTGTATTGAAATAAATATACAAAATACACATAAAATAATGTAAATTTGAATGAAAATATATAAACATATAGACTTAAAATAACGTAAATTTGTATCAAATATATATACAAAAAACACATTAAATAATGTAAATATGTATAAAAAATATATACAAAACACAAATAAAATAATGTAAAATCGTATCAAAATAAATACAGAAAATATTAATAAAATAATGTAAATTTGTATGAAAATTAAGATGCAAAATACCCATAAAATAACGCATTTTTTATAAAAATATATATACGAAAAAACATAAAATATTTGATTTTGTATTAAAATAAATAGATATACAAAATACACATAAAATAAGCTAAATTTGAATTGAAATATATATACAAAATACATAAAATAATGTAAATTTGTATCAAAATACTTATACAAATACACATATAATAACGTAAATTTGTATAAAAATACATAAACAAAATACACATTAAATAATGTAAATACGTATAAAAAAAATGTAGAAAATACACAAATAATCATGTAATTCGTATCAAAATAAATAGACAAAATACCAATGAAATAATGTAAATTTCTATGAGAAAACATATACAAAATACACATAAATAACGCAAATATCAGTAAAAATATATATAATATAATATATTTTTATACATATTTAAGATATTTAATGTATATTTTGTATATATATTTTATCCAAATTTACGTTATTTTATATGTATTTGTTTATATATTTTCATACAAATTCACATTATTTTATGTGAGTTTTGAATATGTATTTCAATACAAATTTGCCTAACTTTATGTGTATTTTGCATATCTATTTTCAAACAAATTTAAAATATTTTTGAGTATTTTTGTATATATTTTTATACAAATTTTAGTTATTTTATTTGTTTTTTGTGTATATATTTTCCTACAAATATACATTCTTTTATTGGAATTTTGTGTATTTATTTTTTTACGAACTTACATTATTTTATGTGTATTTTGTATATATATTTTTCTTCGTATTTAAATTATTTTATGTGTATTTTATATATACATTTTCATAAAAATTTACGTTAATTTATTGTGTGTATTCGTATATATTTAGAAACAAATTTTATACAAATTCATGTTATTTTATGTGTATTTGTATATATATTTTCATACAAATTGATATTATTTTATGTTTATTCTTACATATATTTTATTACAAATTTACGTTATTTTATGTTTATTTTGTATATTTATTTCATTTAATATAATCAAATTTAAATTTATTGTATATGCATTTTGTATATTAATTTTAATACAAATTTGATTATTCTATGTGTATTTTTCTATATGTATTTTTATAAAAATATGCTTTATTTTATGTGTATTTTGCATCTTTATTTTCATACAAATTTACGTTATTTTATTGATATTCTGCTCATTCATTTTGATACGATTTCACATTATTCTATGTGTATTTGTTTATATATTTAGACACAAATTTACAATATTTTATTGGTATTTTGTATATATATTTCAAAAGAAATTTAACTAGTTTTATGTATATTTTGAATATCTAATTTCATACAAACTCAAATTGTTTTTATGTATTTTTGTATATATTTCAATTCAAATTTTAGTTAGGTTACGTGTATTTTGTAAATCTATTTTCATTCAAATATATATTATTTTATTGATATTTTGTTGATTTATATTGATACGAATTTACATTATTTTATATGTACTTTGTATATATATTTTTATACGCATTTACATTATTTAATATTTATTTTGAATATATAATTTTATACAAATAAATGGTATTTTATGTGTATTTGTTTATATATTTTCATATAAATTTACATTATTTTATGTGTCTTTTGTACATATATTTCATTACAAATTAACCTTATTTTATGTTTATTTTGTATGTTTATTTTATACATGTATATTTATACAAATACACATTCTTTTATTGGTATTTTGTTTATCTATTTTGTTTCGAATTTACATTATTTTATGTGTATTTTGTTTACATTTTTTTCGTATTTACTTAATTTTGTGTATTTTGTATATATATTTTTATAGAAATCTACGTTATTTTATTTGTATTCGTACATATATTTTGAAACAAATTTACATTGTTTTATATGTACAATAAGGTAAATTTGTATAAAAATAGATATGCAAAATACATATAAAGCAATGTTAATTTGTTTCAAAATATGTATACGAATACACATAAAATAACGTAGATTTCTATAAAAATATATATACAAAATACACATAAAATGAAGTAAATACGTATAAAAAAGTGTATACAAAATACACATAAAATAATATAAATTTGTATCAAAATAAATAAACAAAATACCAATAAAAGAATGTGTATTTGTATAAATATAAATATACAAAATACACATAAAATAACGTATATTTATATAAAACTATATACAAAAATACACAGAAGTAATTAAATTTGTATGAAAATATATACAAAATACACACAAAATAAGCTAAATTTGAATTGAAATATATATACAAAATATATGAAATAAAGTAAATTTGTATCAAAATATTTATTCATATACACATATAATAACGTAAATTTGTATGGAAATATATAAACAAAATACACATTAAATAATGTAAATACGTATAAAAAAATGTGCACAAAATACACATATAATCATGTAATTCGTATCAAAATAAATAAACAAATACCAATAAAATAATATAAATTTGTATGAGTAAACGTGTATAAATATAAATGTACAAAATACACATACAAAATAATCATAAAATAAGGTAAATTTGTAATGAAATATATGTACAAAATACACATAAAATAATGTAAATTTATATGAAAATATATATACAAATACACATAAAGTACCATGAATTTGCATAAAATTATATATTCAAAATAAATATTAAATAATATAAATGCGTATAAAAATACATATAAAAAATACATATAAAATAATGTAAATTCGTATCAATATAAATCAACAAAATACCAATAAAATAATATATATTTGAATGAAAATAGATTTACAAAATACACATAACCTAACTAAAATTTGTATTGAAATATATACAAAAATACATATAAATAATTTGAGTTTGTATGAAAATAGATATTCAAAATACACATAAAACTAGGTAAATTTCTTTAGAAATAATTATACAAAATACCCATAAAATATTGTAAATTTGTGTTAAAATATATAAAGAAATACACATAAAATAACGTAAATTTGTATGAAAAATATATACAAAATACACATAGAATAATGTCAAATCGTATCAAAATGAATGAGCAGAATATCAATAAAATAACGTAAATTTGTATGAAAATAAAGATGCAAAATACCCATAAAATAAAGCATATTTTTATAAAAATACATATACAAAATTACACATAGAATAAATAAATTTGTTTTAAAATTAATATACAAAATGCATATACAATAAGGTAAATTTGTATTGAAAATATATGCAAAATACACATAAAAGTGTAAATTTGTTTTAAAATCTATTTACGAATACACATAATATAACGTAGATATCTTTAGAAATATATATACAAAATACACATGAAATGATGTAAATACGTACAAAAATATATATACAAAATACACATTAAATAATTTAAACTCTCGTGAAAATAAATAAACAAAATATCAATAAAAGAATGTGTATTTGTATGAAAATAGATATACAAAATACTCATAAAATAACGTAAGTTTGTATAAAACTATATACAAAAATACACATAAATAATTTAAATTTATATGAGAATAAATATACAAAATACACATAAAACTAGGTAAATTTGTATTGAAATACATATACAAAATACACATAAAATAATGGAAATTTGAATGAAAATATATAAATATATACACTTAAAATAACGTAAATTTCTATCAAATATATATACAAAATACTAATTAAATAATGTAAATATGTATAAAAAAAATATATACAAAACACAAATAGAATAATGTAAAATCGTATCAAAATTAATACACAGAATATTAATTAAATAATGTAAATTTGTATGAAAATAAAGATGCAAAATAGCCATAAAATAACGCATTTTTTATAAAAATATATACACCAAAATACACATAAAATATTAAAATTTGTATTAAAATAAATATAAAAAATGCACATACTGTAAGGTATACTTGTATTGAAATAGATATGCAAAATACATCTAAGACAATGTAAATTTGTTTCCAAATATATATACGATACACATAAAATAACGTTGATTTCTCTAAAAATATATACAAAATACAATTAAAATTAAGTAAATACGTATAAAAAAAATGAATACAAAATACACAAAAAAATCATATCATAATAAATAAACAAAATACCAGTAAAAGAATGTGTATTTGTATAAATATAAATATACAAAATACACATAAAATATCGTAAATTTGTATAAAACTATATACAAAAATACAAAGAACAAATACACATTCTTTTATTGGTATTTTGTTTATTTATTTTGTTTCGAATTTATATTATCTTATGTGTATTTTGTTTACATTTTTTTATACGTGTTTACCTAATTTTATGTGTATTTTTTATATATATTTTTATAGAAATCTACGTTATTTTATGTGTATTCGTATATATATTTTGAAACAAATTTACATTGTTTTATATTTATTTTTGCTTATCTCTTTCAATAGAAGTTTACCTTATTGTATGTGCATTTTGTATATTTATTTCAATACAAATCTAAATATTTTATGTGTATTTTGGTATATATATTTTTATAAGAAATGCGCTATTTGATGGGAATTTTGCATCTTTATTTTCAAACATATTTACATTATTTTATTAATATTCGGTGTATTTATTTTGATACGATTTTACATTATTCTATTTGTTTTTTGTATATATTTTTTTTATACATATTTACATCATTTAAAGTGTATCTTGCATATATATTTCATACAAATTTATTATCTATTATTTGTTTTCATACAGATACACATTCTTTTCATGATATTTTGTTTATTTATTTTGACACAAATTTACATTACTTAACATGTATTTTATATATATATTTTTATACGTATTTACATAGTTTCATGTGTATTTTGTATATATATTTCTATCGAAATCTACGTTATTTTATGTGTATTCGTACATATATTTTGAAACAAATTTACACGGTTTTATTTGTATTTTGCGTTTTTTTTCAATACAAATTTACCTTATTGTGTGTGTGCATTTTGTATATTAATTTTAATAAAAATTTAATTATTCTATGTGTATTTTTGTATATGTATTTAAAAAAAAAAAATGCTTTATCTTATGGGTATTTTGCATCTTTATTTTCATACAAATTTAAATTATTTTATTGATATTCTGTGTACTTATTTTGATACGATTTTACATTTTTCTATGTATAACAAAAAATAAATACAGAATACACAAAAATAGATATGCAAAATACATATAAACAATGTAAATTTGTTTCAAAATATATATACGAATACACATGAAATATGGTAGATTTCTATAAAAATATATATACAAAATACACATAAAATTAAGTAAATACGTATAAAAAATGTATACAAAATACACATAAAATAATGTAAATTAGTATCAAAATAAATAGACAAAATACCAATAAAAGAATGTGTATTTGTATAAATATATATATATATATATATATATATATATATATATATATATATATATATATATATATATATATATATATATATATATATATATATATATATATATATATATATATATATATATATATATATATATATATATATATATATATATATATATATATATATATATATATATATATATATATATATATATATATATATATATATATATATATATATATATATATATATATATATATATATATATATATATATATATATATATATATATATATATATATATATATATATATAAAATACATTAAATAATATAAGTTTGTTTAAAACTATACAAAATAAACATGAAATGATGTAAATACGTATAAAAATATATATATATATATATATATATATATATATATATATATATATCTATATATATATATATATATATATATATCTATATATAAAATAAACATTAAATAATGTAAGTTCGCGTCAAAATAAATAAACAAAATATCAATAAAAGAATGTGTATTTGTATGAAAATAGATATACAAAATACACATAAAATAACCTAAATTTGTATCAAACTATATACAAAAATACACAAAAATAATTTAAATTTCTATGAAAATAAATATACAAAATACACATAAAATTAGGTAAATTTGTATTGAAATACATACATAAAACACACATAAAATAATGTAAATTTGAATGAAAATACATAAACAAATACACTTAAAATAACGTAAATTTGTATAAAAAAATATGTACAAAACACAAATAGAATAATGTAAAATCGTATCAAAATAAATACACAGAATATTAATAAAATAGTGTAAATTTGTATGAAAATAAAGAAGCAAAATACCCTTAAAATAACGCTTTTTTTTTTTATTTATAAAAATATATATACCAAAATACACAACAAAAAATTAAATTTGTATTAAAATAAATATACAAAAAACACATACAATAAGGTAAATTTGTATTAAATAGATAAGCAGAATACATATAAAACAATGTAATTTTTTTAAAAAATATATATACGAATACACATAAAATAACGTAGATTTCTATAAAAATATATATGTAAAATACACATAAAATGAGGTAAATACGTATAAAAAAATGTATACAAAATACACATAAAATAATGTAAATTCGTATCAAAATAAATAAACAAAATACCAATAAAAGAATGTGTATTTGTATAAATATAAATATACAAAATACACATAAAATAACGTAAATTTATATAAAACTATATACAAAAATACACAGAAGTAATTAAATTTGTATGAAAATATATACAAAATACACACAAAATAAGCTAAATTTGAATTGAAATATATATACAAAATACATGAAATAAAGTAAATTGGTATCAAAATATTTATACAAATACACATATAATAACGTAAATTTGTATGAAAATATATAAACAAAATACACATTAAATAATGTAAATACGTATAAAAAAAATATGTACAAAATACAGGTATAATCATGTAATTTGTATCAAAATAAATAAACAAAATACTAATAAAATAATATAAATTTGTATGAGTAAACGTGTATGTTGCATATTTTTTCAATACAAATTTACCTTATTATATACACATTTTGTATATTAATTTTAATACAAATTTAATTATTCGATGTGTATTTTTGTATCTGTATTTTTATAAACATATGCTTTATTTTTTGGGTATTTTGCATCTTTATTTTCATACAAATTTACATTATTTTATTGATATTCTGCTCATTCATTTTGATACGAATTGACATTATTCTATGTGTATTTTGTATATATTTTTCATACAAATTTACGTTATTTGATGTGTATTTGTTTATATATTTTGACACAAATTTACAATATATTATGGGTATTTTGTAAATACATTTCAAAAGAAATTTACCTAGTTCTATGTGTGTTTTGTATATCTATTTTCATACAAACTCAAATTATTTTTATGTATTTTTGTATATATTTTAATACAAATTTTAGTTATGTTATGTGTATTTTGTAAATTTATTTTCATTCAAATATATATTATTTTATTGGTGATTTGTTGATTTATATTGATACGAATTTACATTATTTTATATGTACTTTGTATACGGTATATATTTTTATACGCTTTTACATTATTTAATATTTATTTTGAATATATAATTTTATACAAATTCATGGTATTTTATGTGTATTTGTATATATATTTTTATATAAATTTACATTATTTTATGTGTATTTTGTACATATATTTTTTTTAACAAATCTACCTTATTTTATGTTTATTTTGTATGTGTATTTTGTATATTTATATTTATCCAAATACACATTCTTTTATTGGTATTTTGTTTATTTATTTTAATTCGAATTTGCATTATTTTATGTGTATTTTGTATACATTTTTTTATACGTATTTACTTAATTTTATGTGTATTTTGAATATATATTTTTATAGAAATCTACGTTTTTTTATTTGTATTCATATATATATTCTGAAACAAATTTACATTGTTTTATATGTAATTTTGCATATCTCTTTCAATACAAATTTTCCTTATTGTATGTGCATTTTGTATATTTATTTCAATGCAAATTTAAATATTTTATGTGTATTTTGGTATATATATTTTTATAAGATTACGAAAATTTATATAAAAATATACAAAAAAACAAAAAAATAAATTTCAATTTGTATGAGAATAGATATACAAAATACACATATAATTAGTTAAATCTGTATTTAAATACATGTACAAAATACACATAAAATAATGTAAATTTGTATGAAATGAAAACAAATTGACATAAAATTCGCGTCAAAATAAATAAACAAAATATCAATAAAAGAATGTGTATTTGTATGAAAATAGATATACTAAATACACATAAAATAACCTAAATTTGTATCAAACTATATACAAAAATACACAAAAATATTTTAAATTTGTATGAAAATAAATATACAAAATACACATAAAATTAGGTAAATTTGTATTGAAATACATACACAAAATACACATAAAATAATGTAAATTTGAATGAAAATACAGAAACAAATACACTTAAAATAATGTAAATTTGTATAAAAAAAATATGTACAAAACACAAATAGAATAATGTAAAATCGTATCAAAATAAATACACAGAATATTAATAAAATAATGTAAATTTGAATGAAAATAAAGAAGCAAAATACCCATAAAAGAACGCATTTTTTTATTTATAAAAATATATATACCAAAATAAACATCAAAAAATTAAATTTGTATTAAAATAAATATACAAAAAACACATACAATAAGGTAAATTTGTATTGAAATAGATATGCAAAATACATATAAAACAATGTAAATTTGTTTCAAAATATACATACGAATACACATAAAATAACGTAGATTTCTATAAAAATATATATACAAAATACACATAAAATGAAGTAAATACGTATAAAAAAATGTATTCAAAATACACATAAAATAATGTAAATTCGTATCAAAATAAAAAACAAAATACCAATAAAAGAATGTGTATTTGTATAAATATAAATATACAAAATACACTTAAAATAACGTAAATTTATATAAAACTATATACAAAAATACACAGAAGTAATTAAATTTGTATGTAAATACATACAAAATACACAAAAAATAAGCTAAATTTGAATTGAAATATATATACAAAATACATGAAATAAAGTAAATTTGTATCAAAATATTTATACAAATACACATATAATAACGTAAATTTATATGAAAATATATAAACAAAATACACATTAAATAATGTAAATACGTATAAAAAAAAATGTACAAAATACACATATAATTATGTAATTCGTATCAAAATAAATAAACAAAATACTAATAAAATAATATAAATTTGTATGAGTAAACGTGTAAGTTGCATATTTTTTCAATACAAATTTACCTTATTATATACGCATTTTGTATATTAATTTTAATACAAATTTAATTATTCGATGTGTATTTTTGTATCTGTATTTTTATAAACATATGCTTTATTTTTTGGGTATTTTGCATCTTTATTTTCATACAAATTTACATTATTTTATTGATATTCTGCTCATTCATTTTGATAAGAATTGACATTATTCTATGTGTATTTTGTATATATTTTTCATACAAATTTACGTTATTTTTTGTGTATTTGTTTATATATTTTGACACAAATTTACAATATATTATGGGTATTTTGTAAATACATTTCAAAAGAAATTTACCTAGTTCTATGTGTGTTTTGTATATCTATTTTCATACAAACTCAAATTATTTTTATGTATTTTTGTATATATTTTAATACAAATTTTAGTTATGTTATGTGTATTTTGTAAATTTATTTTCATTCAAATATATATTATTTTATTGGTGACTTGTTGATTTATATTGATACGAATTTACATTATTTTATATGTACTTTGTATACGGTATATATTTTTATACGCTTTTACATTATTTAATATTTATTTTGAAAATATATTTTTATACAAATTCAAGGTATTTTATGTGTATTTGTATATATATTTTAATATAAATTTACATTATTTTATGTGTATTTTGTACATATATTTTTTTTAACAAATCTACCTTATTTTATGTTTATTTTGTATGTGTATTTTGTATATTTATATTTATCCAAATACACATTCTTTTATTGGTATTTTGTTTATTTATTTTAATTCGAATTTGCATTATTTTATGTGTATTTTGTATACATTTTTTTTATACGTATTTACTTAATTTTATGTGTATTTTGAATATATATTTTTATAGAAATCTACGTTTTTTTATTTGTATTCATATATATATTCTGAAACAAATTTACATTGTTTTATATGTAATTTTGCATATCTCTTTCAATACAAATTTTCCTTATTGTATGTGCATTTTGTATATTTATTTCAATGCAAATTTAAATATTTTATGTGTATTTTGGTATATATATATTTATAAGAATACGAAAATTTATATAAAAATATACAAAAAAACAAAAAAATAAATTTCAATTTGTATGAGAATAGATATACAAAATACACATATAATTAGTTAAATCTGTATTTAAATACATGTACAAAATACACATAAAATAATGTAAATTTGTATGAAATGAAAACAAATTGACATAAAATTCGCGTAGAAAATAAATAAACAAAAAATCAATAAAAGAATGTGTATTTGTATGAAAATAGATATACTAAATACACATAAAATAACCTAAATTTGTATCAAACTATATACAAAAATACACAAAAATATTTTAAATTTGTATGAAAATAAATATACAAAATACACATAAAATTAGGTAAATTTGTATTGAAATACATACACAAAATACACATAAAATAATGTAAATTTGAATGAAAATACAGAAACAAATACACTTAAAATAACGTAAATTTATATAAAAAAATATGTACAAAACACAAATAGAATAATGTAAAATCGTATCAAAATAAATACACAGAATATTAATAAAATAATGTAAATTTGTATGAAAATAAAGAAGCAAAATACCCATAAAATAACGCATTTTTTTATTTATAAAAATATATATACCAAAATACACATCAAAAAATTAAATTTGTATTAAAATAAATATACAAAAAACACATACAATAAGGTAAATTTGTATTGAAATAGATATGCAAAATACATATAAAACAATGTAAATTTGTTTCAAAATATACATACGAATACACATAAAATAACGTAGATTTCTATAAAAATATATATACAAAATAAACATAAAATAATGTAAATTCGTATCAAAATAAAAAACAAAATACCAATAAAAGAATGTGTATTTGTATAAATATAAATATACAAAATACACTTAAAATAACGTAAATTTATATAAAACTATATACAAAAATACACAGAAGTAATTAAATTTGTATGTAAATACATACAAAATACACACAAAATAAGCTAAATTTGAATTGAAATATATATACAAAATACATGAAATAAAGTAAATTTGTATCAAAATATTTATACAAATACACATATAATAACGTAAATTTATATGAAAATATATAAACAAAATACACATTAAATAATGTAAATACGTATAAAAAAAATGTACAAAATACACATATAATCATGTAATTCGTATCAAAATAAATAAACAAAATACTAATAAAATAATATAAATTTGTTTGAGTAAACGTGTATGTTGCATATTTTTTCAATACAAATTTACCTTATTATATACGCATTTTGTATATTAATTTTAATACAGATTTAATTATTCGATGTGTATTTTTGTATCTGTATTTTTATAAACATATGCTTTATTTTTTGGGTATTTTGCATCTTTATTTTCATACAAATTTACATTATTTTATTGATATTCTGCTCATTCATTTTGATACGAATTGACATTATTCTATGTGTATTTTGTATATATTTTTCATACAAATTTACGTTATTTTATGTGTATTTGTTTATATTTTTTGACACAAATTTACAATATTTTATGGGTATTTTGTATATACATTTCAAAAGAAATTTACCTAGTTTTATGTGTATTTTGTATATCTATTTTCATACAAACTCAAATTATTTCTATGTATTTTTGTATATATTTTAATACAAATTTTAGTTATGTTATGTGTATTTTGTAAATTTATTTTCACTCAAATATATATTATTTTATTGGTGTTTTGTTGATTTATATTGATACGAATTTACATTATTTTATATGTACCTTGTATATATATTTTTATACGCGTTTACATTATCTAATATTTATTTTGAATATATATTTTTATACAAATTCATGGTATTTTATGTGTATTTGTATATATATTTTTATATAAATTTACATTATTTTATGTGTATTTTGTACATATATTTTATTACAAATCTACCTTATTTTATGTTTATTTTGTATGTGTATTTTGTATATTTATATTTATCCAAATACACATTCTTTTATTGGTATTTTGTTTATTTATTTGAATTCGAATATACATTTTTTTATGTGTATTTTTTTATACAGTTTTTTATACGTATTTACTTAATTTTATGTGTATTTTGTATATATATTTTTATAGAAATCTACGTTTTTTTATTTGTATTCGTATATATATTTTGAAACAAATTTACATTGTTTTATATGTATTTTTGCATATCTCTTTCAATACAAATTTACCTTATTGTATGTGCATTTTGTATATTTATTTACATGCAAATTTAAATATTTTAAGTGTATTTTGGTATATATATTTTTCTAAGATTACGAAAATTTGAATAAAAATATACCAAAAAACAAAAAAATTGATTTCAATTTGTATGAAAATAGATATACAAAATACACATATAATTAGTTAAGTTTTTATTTAAATACATGTACAAAATACACATAAAATAATGTAAATTTGTATGAAATGAAAACAAATTCACATAAAATAACGTACATTTGTATAAAATAGATATACAAAATAATTTTTATGAGTATTTTGTATATCTATTTTCATACAAATACACATTGTTTAATTGATATTTTGTTTATTTATTTTGACGAGAGTTTAAATTATTTAATGTGTATTTTGTGTATATTTTTTTATACGTATTTTCATCATTTCATGTGTATTTTGTATATATATTTCTATAGAAATCTACGTTATATTATGTATATTCGTATATAGATTTTTAAACAAATTTACACTTTTATGTGTATTTTGCATATTTTTTCAATACAAATTTATTTTATTGTATATGCATTTTGTATATTTATTTCAATACAGATTTAAATATTTTATGTGTATTTTGGTATATATATTTTTATAAGAAATGCGCTATTTTTTGGGAGTTTTGCATCTTTATTTTCATACAAATTTACATTATTTTATTAATATTTGGTGTATTTATTTTGATACGATTTTACATTATTCTATTTGGTTTTTGTATATACTTTTTTATACATATTTACATTATTTTATGTGTATCTTGCATATATATTTTATACAAATTTATTATCTATTATCTATTTTCATACAAATACACATTCTTTTCATGATATTTTGTTTATTTATTTTAACACGAATTTACATTATTTGATATGTATTTTGTATATATATTTTATACGTATTTACATAATTTCATATGTATTTTGTATATATATTTCTATAGAAATCTACTTTATTTTATGTATATTCGTAAATATATTTTGAAACAAATTTACATTGTTTTATATGTATTTTTGAAGATCTCTTTTAATACAAATTTACCTTACTGTATATGCATTTTGTATATTTATTTCAAAACACATTTAAAAATTTTATGTGTATTTTGGTATATATATATATTTTTATAAAAAATGCGATAATTTTTGGGAATTTTGCATCTTTATTTTCATACAAATTTACATTATTTTATTGATATTCTGTGTATTTATTTTGATACGATTTTACATTATTCTATTTGTTTTTTGTATATATTTTTTTATACGCATTTACGTTATTTAATGTGTATCTTGCATATATATTTTATACAAATTTACGTTATTTTAAGTGTATTTGTTTATATATTTTCATTCTAATTTACATTTATTTTAATTCGAAATTACATTATTTTATGTATATTTTGTATACATTTTTTTATACTTATTTACTTAGTTTTATGTGTATTTTGTATATATACTTTTATAGAAATCTATGTTTTTTTTATTTGTATTCGTATATATATTTTGAAACAAATTTACATTGTTTTATATGTATTTTTGCATATCTCTTTCAATACAAATTTACCTTATTGTATGTGCATTTTGTATATTTATTTTAATGCAAATTTAAATATTTTATGTGTATTTTGGTATTTATATTTTTATAAGAAATGCGCTATTTTATGTGAATTTTGCAGCTTTATTTTCATACAAATTTACATTATTTTATTAATATTCGGTGTATTTATTTTGATACGATGTTACATTATTCTATTTGTTTTTTGTATATACTTTTTTATACATATATACATTATTTAATGTGTATCTTGCATATATGTTTTATACAAATTTATTATCTATTATCTATTTTCATACAAATACACATTCTTTTCATGATATTTTGTTGATTTATTTTGACACGAATTTACATTATTTGATATGTATTTTGTATATATATTTTTATACGTATTTACGTGTATTTTGTATATATATTTTTATACAAATCTGCGTAATTTTATGTGTATTCGTATATATATTTTGAAACAAATTTACATTGTTTTATATGTATTTTGCATATCTATTTCAATACAGATTTACCTTATTGTATGTGTATTTTGTATATTTATTTTAATACAAACGAATTTTTTCATGTGTATTTTGGTATCTATATTTAAAAAAAAAATGCGTTATTTAATGGGTATTTTGCATCTTTATTTTCATACAAATTTACATTGTTTTATTAATATTCTGTGTATTTATTTTGATACGATTTTACATTATTCTATTTGTGTTTAAATGTATTTAAATACAAATTTAACTAATTATATGTGTATTTTGTATATCTATTTTCATACAAATTGAAATTTATTTTTTTGTTTTTTTGTATTTATTTTTATTCAAATTTTCGTAATTTTATGTGTATTTTGTATATTTATTTTCCTACAAATATACGTTCTTTTATCGGAGTTTTTTTTATTTATTTTGATACGAATTTTCATTTTTTAGGTGTATTTGATATATATAGTTTTATACTTATTTACATAATTTTATATGTATTTTGAATATATATTTTCATAGAAATTTACTCTATATGTATATACAAAAAAAACACAAAAATAATTTAAATTTGTATGAAAATAAATATACAAAATACACATGAAAATAGGTAAATTTGTATTGAAATACATAAACAAAATACACTTAAAATAATGTAAATTTGAATGAAAATATATAAACAAATACACTTAAAATAACGCTAATTTGTATAAAATATATATAAAAAATACACATTAAATAATGCAAATATGTATAAAAAAATATATACAAAACACAAATAGTATAATATAAAATCGTATGAAAATATATACACAGAATATTAATAAAATAATGTACATTTGTATGAAAACTAAGGAGCAAAATACCTATAAAATAACGCATTTTTTATAAAATTATATATACTAAAATACACATAAAATATTTGAATTTGTATTAAAAAAAATTAGGCAAATCTGTATTGAAATACATATACAGATTACACATAAAATATTGTAAATCTGTATGAAAATATATAAACAAATACACATTAAAAAGCGTAAATTTATATAAAATATATATGCAAAATATACATTAAATAATGTAAATGTGTAGAAAAATATATATACAAAATACACATAGAGTAATGTAAATAAACCCAATATCAATAAAATAAAGTAAATTTGTATGAAAATAAAGATGCAAAATACCCATATAATAACACATATTTTTACAAAAATACACATAAAATAATTAAATTTGTATTAAAATAAAAATATAAAATACACATACAATATGGTAAATTTGTATTGAAATAGATATGAAAAATAAACATAAATAATGTAAATTTGTATCAAAATATATATACGAATACCCATAAAATAGAGTAAATTTCTATGGAAATATGTATTCAAAACACAAATAAAATGATATAAATAAGTATAAAAATATACATATCAAATACACCTAAAATAATGTAAATTCGTATAAAAATAAATAAACAAAACTACGATAAAAGAACGTATATATGTAGGAAAAAAAATATACAAAATATATTTGTATAAAAATATATACAAAAAAACACAAAATTAGTTTCAATTTGTATGAAAATAGATATACAAAATACTCATATAATTAAATAAATTTGTATTTAAATACATGTACAAAATATACATAAAATAAGGTAGATTTGTATTGAAATACATATACAAAATACACATAAAATAATATTTAAATTTGAATGGAAATATATAAAAAATACACCTAAAATTACGTAAGTTTGTATAAAATATATATAAAAAATACACATTAAATTATGTATATATGTATAAAAAAATATATATACAAAACACAAATAGAATAATGCAAAATAGTATCAAAATAAATTCACAGAATCTTAATAAAATAATGTAAATTTGTATGTAAATTAAGATGCAAAATACCCATATTGAAACGCATTTTTTTATAAAAATATATATACCAAAATACACATAAAATATTTGAATTTGTATTAAAATAAATATACAAAATGCACATACAATAAGGTAAATTTGTATTGAAATAGATATGCAAAATACATATAAAACAATGTAAATTTGTTTCAAAATATATATACGAATACACACAAAATAACGCATATTTCTATAAAAATATATACAAAATACACATAAAAAGAAGTAAATACGTATAAACAAATGTATACAAAATACACTTAAAATAATGTAAATTCGTATCAAAATAAATAAACAAAATACCAATAAAAGAATGTGTATTTGTATAAATATAAATATACAAAATACACATAAAATAACGTAAATTTGTATTAAACTATATACAAAAATACACAGAAGTAATTAAATTTGTATGAAAATATATATACAAAATAAAAATAAAATAAGCTAAATTTGAATTGAAATGTATATACAAAATACATAAAATAATGTAAATTTGTATCAAAATATTTACACAAATACCCATTTGATAACGTTAATTTGTTTAAAAATATACAAAATACACATTAAATAATGTAAACACGTATAAAAAACATGTACAAAATACACATATAATCATGTAATTCGTATCAAAATAGATAAACAAAATAGCAATAAAATAATAATAATAATAAATGGTCTATTCATTTGTAGGAAGCCATTAAATAATGTAAACTCTCGTCAAAATAAATAAACAAAATATCAATAAAAAAATGTGTATTTGTATGAAACTAGATATAGAAAATACACATAAAATAACCTAAATTTGTATAAAAGTATATACAAAAAAACACAAAAATAATTTAAATTTGTATGAAAATAAATATACAAAATACACATAAAATTAAGTAAATTTGTATTGAAATACATATACAAAATACATTTAAAATAATGTAAATTTGAATGAAATTATATAAAGAAATACACTTAAAATAACGTAAATTAGTATAAAATATATATAAAAAATACACATTAAATAATGAAAATATGAATAAAAAAATATATACAAAACACAAATAGTATAATATAAAATCGTATCAAAATATATACACAGAATATTAATAAAATAAAGTAAATTTGTATGAAAACTATGATGCAAAATACCTATAAAATAACGCATTTTTTTTAAAATTATATATACCAAAATACACATAAAATATTTGAATTTGTATTAAAATAAATATACAAAATGCACATAAAATAAAGTAAATTTGTATTGAAATAGATATGCAAAATACATATAAAACAATGTAAATTTGTTTCAAAATATATATATACGAATACACATATAATAACGTAGATTTCTATAAAAATTCGTATAAATATAAATAAACAAAATACCAATAAAAGAATGTGTATTTGTATAAATATAAATATACAAAATGCACATAAAATAACGTAAATTTGTATAAAACTATATACAAAAATACACAGAAGTAATTAAATTTGTATGAAAATAGATATACAAAATACACACAAAATAAGCTAAATTTGAATAGAAATATATATACAAAATACATAAAATAAAGTAAATTTTTTCAAAATATTTTTAAGAAATACACATATAATAACGTAAATTTGTAAAAAAAATATATAAACAAAATACACATTAAGTAAAGTAAATACATATAAAAAAAATATTTACAAAATACACAAATAATCAAGTCATTCGTGTCAAAATAAATTTACAAAAAACTAATTATATAATGTAAATTTGTATGAGAAAACATATACAAAATACACATAAAATAACGTTTTAAGTTTCTATAAAAATATATGTACAAAAATGCGCATAAAATTAGTTTGCATAAAAAAATATATACAAAACACATATTAGATAATGTAAATGAGAATAAAAATATGTATACAAAATACCTATGAAATAATCTAAATTCGTATCGAGTTAAATTAAGAAAATAACAATAAAATAATGTAATTTTGGATGAAAATATATATAGAAAACACATAAAATAACCTAAATACAAATACAAATATACACATTAAATAATTTAAAATTGAATGAAATAAATATACAAAATAAACATAAAATAAGGTTAATCAAATTTAGCTTATTTTGTGTGTATTTTGTATATCTATTTTCATAAAAATTTAATTACTTCTGTGTATTTTTGTATATAGTTTTATACAAATTTACGTTATTTTATGTGCATTTTGTATATTTATATTTATACAAATACACATTCTCTTATTGGTATTTTGTTTATTTATATTCATACGAATTTACATTATTTTATGTGTATTTTGTATACATTATATATATATATTTATATATATATATATATATATATATATATATATATATATATATATATATATATATATATATATATATATATATATATATATATATATATATATATATATATATATATATATATATATATATATATATATATATATATATATATATATATATATATATATATATATATATATATATATATATATATAGAAATCTACGTTATTTTATGTGTATTCGTATATTTATTTTGAAACAAATTTACATTGTTTTATATGTATTTTGCATATCTATTTCAATACAAATTTACCTTATTGTATGTGCATTTTGTACATTTATTTTAATACAAATTTAAATATTTTATGTGTATTTTGGTATATATAATTTTATAAAAAATGCGTTATTTTAAAGGTATTTTGCACCTTAGTTTTCATACAAATGTACATTATTTTATTAATATTCTGTGTATAGATTTTAATAAGATTTTATATTATACTATTTGTGTTTTGTATATATTTTTTTTTACATATTTTCATTATTTAATGTGACTTTTTTATATATATTTTATACAAATTAACGTTATTTTAAGTGTATTTGTTTATATAATTTCATTCAATTTCACATTATTTTAAGTGTATTTTGTATATATATTTCAATAGAAATTTACCTAGTTTGATGTGTATTTTGTATATTTATTTTCATACAAATTTAAATTATTTATCTGTTTTTTTGTATATACATATAGAGTAAATTTCTATGAAAATATATATGCAAAATACATATAAAATTATGTGAATAAGTCTAAATATATATATCAAATACACCTAAAAAATGAAAATTCGTATCAAAATAAATAAACAAAATTCCGATAAAAGAACGTATATTTGTAGGAAAATAAATATACAAAATACACATAAAATTACGAAAATTTGAATAAAAATATATACAAAAAAACAAAAAATAAATTTCAATTTGTATGAAAATAGATATACAAAATACACATACAATTAGTTAAATTTGTATTTAAATACATGTACAAAATACACATAAAATAATGTAAATTTGTATGAAATGAAAACAAATTCACATAAAATAACGTACATTTGTATAAAATAGATATACAAAATATACATAGAATAATGTAAAATCGTATCAAAATAAATACACAGAATATCAATAAAATTATGTAATTCTGTATGAAAATATAGAAGCAAAATACCCATAAAATAAAGCATATTTTTTTTGGAATACATATACAAGAATACACATAGAATAATGAAATTTGTATTAAAATTAATATACAAAATGCACATACAATAAAGTAAATTTGTATTGAAAAAATATACAAAATGCACATAAAACAATGTATATTTGTTTCAAAATATATATACGAATACTCATAAAATAACGTATATTTCTATAGAAATATATATACAAAATACACATGAAATGACGTAAATACGTATAAAAATATATATACACAATACACATTAAATAATGTAAACTCGCATCAAAATATATACTCAAAATATCAATAAAAGAATGTGTATTTGTATGAAAATAGATATACAAAATACACATAAAATATTGTAAATTTGTATAAAACTCTATTCAAAAAATACACAAAAATAATTTAAATTTGTAAAAAAATATATATACAAAATACAGATAAAACTAGTTAAATTTCTGTTGAAATACATATACAAAATACACATAAAATAATGTAAATTTTAATGAAAATATATAAACAAATACACTTAAAATAACGTAAATTTGTATGAAATATATATATATATATATATATATATATATATATATATATATATATATATATATATATATATATATATATATATATAGAAAAATCACATTAAATAATGTAAATATGTATAAAAAATATATACAAAACACAAATAGAATAATGTAAAATAGTATCAAAATAAATACACAGAATATTAATAAAATAATGTAAATTTGTATGAAAATAAAGATGCAAAATACCCATAAAACAACGCATTTTTTATGAAAATATATATACCAAAATACACATAAAATATTTAAATTTGTATTACAATAAATATACAAAATGCACATACAATGAGGTAAATTTGTATTGAAATAGATATGCAAAATACACATAAAACAATGTAAATTTGTTTCAAAATATATATACGAATACAGATAAAATAACGTAGATTTCTATAAAAATATATATACAAAATACACATAAAATCTAAATTCGTATCGAGTTAAATTAAGAAAATAACAATAAAATAATGTAATTTTGGATGAAAATATATATAGAAAACACACATAAAATAACCTAAATACAAATATACACATTAAATAATTTAAAATTGAATGAAATAAATATACAAAATACACATAAAATAAGGTAAATTTGTAATAAAATATATGTAAGAATACACATAAAATAATATAAATTTGTATGAAAATATATATACAAATACACATGAAATAACATGAATTTGTATAAAATTTGTTTCAAAATATATACGAATACACACAATAAAATAACGTAAATTTTTATGAAAATGTATATATAAAATACAAATAAAATAGTTTAAATACGTAGAAAAATATATATACAAAATACATATAAAATAATGTAAATTCGTAAAAAATTAAATACACAAAATTCCAATAAAAGAATGAATATTTGTAGGAAAATATATATACAAAAAGCAAATAAAATAACTAAAATTTGTATAAAAATATATACAAAAATACACAAAAATAATTAAAATTTGTTTGAAAATAGATATGCAAAATACACATAAAGTTAGGCAAATTTGTACTGAAATACATATACAAAACTCACATAAAATAATGTAAATTTGTATGAAAATATATAAACAAATACATATAAAATCACGTAAATTTGGATAAAATATATATATACAAAATATACATAAAATATTTTACATATGTATAAAAATATATTATATTATATATAATTTTATTGATATTTGCGTTATTTAAGTGTATTTTGTATATGTTTTCTCATAGAAATTTACATTATTTTATTGGTATTTTGTCTATTTATTTTGATACGAATTACATGATTATTTGTGTATTTTTTACATTTCTTTATACGTATTTACATTATTTAATGTGTATTTTGTTTATATATTTTTATATAAATTTACGTTATTATAATAGGTATAGGTATTTTGATACAAATTTACATTATTTTTTGTATTTTGTATATATATTTCAATTCAAATTTAGCTTATTTTATGTGTAATTGGTATATCTATTTATTTTAATACAAACTCAAATATTTTATGTTTTTTCGTATATATATTTTTATAAAAAATGCGTTATTTTATGGGTATTTTGCATCTTAATTTTAATACAAATTTACATTATTTTATTAATATTTTCTGTATATATTTTGATACGATTTTACTTTATTTTATTTGTGTTTTGTATATATTTTTTATACATATTTACATTATTTAATGTTTTTTTGTATATATATTTGATACAAATTTACGTAATTTAAAATCTATATGTTTATATATTTTCATTCAAATTTACATTATTTTATGTGTATTTTGTATATGTATTTCAATACAAATTTACCTATTTTTATGTTTTTTGTATATTTATTTTCATACAAGTTTAAATTATTTTTGTGTATTTTTGTATATAGTTTTATACAAATTTAGGTTATTTTATGTGTATTTTGTATATCTATTTTCATAGAAATACACATTCTTTTCATATTTTGTTTATTTATTTTGACACGAATTAACATTATGTAATGTGTATTTTGTATATATATTTTTATACGTATTTACATTATTTCAAGTGTATTTTGTATATATATTTCTATAGAAATCTGCGTTATTTTATGTGTATTCGTATATATATTTTGAAACAAATTTACATTGTTTTATGTGTATTTTGCATATTTTTTCAATACAAATTTACCTTATTGTATGTGCATTTTGTATATTAATTTTAATACAAATTTGATTAATCTATGTGTATTTTTGTATATGTATTTTTATAAAAATATGCTTTATTTCATGGGAATTTTGCATCTTTATTTTCATACAAATTTATATTATTTGATTGATATTCTGTGTATTTATTTTGATATGTTTTTACATTATTCTATGTGTATTTTGTATATATATTTTAGTAAAAATGTATTTGTTTTCATTTCATACAAATCTACATTATTTTATGTGTTTTTTGTACATGTATTTAAATACAAATTTAACTAGTTATATGTGTATTTTGTATATCTATTTTGTATGTATATTTTCATAGAAATTTACTCTATTTTATGAGTATTCGTATATATATTTTGATACAAATTTACATTATTAATGTGTATTTTGCATATCTATTTCAATACAAATTTGCTTTATTGTACGTGCATTTTGTATATTTATTTTAATACAAATTTAATTATTTTATATGTATTTTTATATATATATTTTTATGCAAATATGCGTTTTTATGTGGATATTTGCATCTTTATTTTCATACAAATTTACATTATTTTATTGATATTCTCTTTATTTATTTTGATAAGATTTAACATTATTTTATGTTTTTTTTGTATATATATTTTTTATACATATTTACATTATTTAATGTTCATTTTGTATATATATATTATCCAAAGTTACATTATTTTATGTGTATTTGTTTATATATTTTCATACATATTTACATTTTTTTTTAATAAATATTTTTCTACGTATTTAAATTATTTTATGTGTATTTTGTATATATATTTTCATAAAAAAATTACGTTATTTTATTGTGAGTATAAGTATATATTTTGATACAAATTTTATACAAATTCATGTTATTTAATGTGTATTTGTATATATATTTTCATACAAATTGATATTATTTTATGTTTATTTTTTCATATATTTCATTACAAATTTACCTTATTTTATGCTTATTTTGTATATTTATTTCATTCAATTTTAAATTATTTTATGTGTATATTTGTATTTGTATTTAGGTTATTTTATGTGTATTTTGTAAATATATTTTCATCCAAAATTACATTATTATATTGGTATTTTCTTAATATAATTCGATACGAATTTAGTTTATTTCATAGGTATTTTGTATACATATTTTTATACTCATTTACATTATCTAATGTGTGTTTTGTATATATATTTTTATGCAAATTTATTTTATGTTCATTTTTGTACATATATTTTTATAGAAATTTGCGTTATTTTATGTATATAGTTTTATATAAATTTACGTTATTTTATGTGTATTTTGTATATTTATATTCATACAAATACACATTCTTTTATTGCTATATTGTTTATTTATATTTATACGAATTTACATTATTTTATGTGTATTTCGTATACATTTTTTTATACGTATTTACTTAATTTTATGTGTATTTTCTATATGTATTTTTATAGAAATCTACGTTATCTTATGTGTATTCGCATATATATTTTGAAACAAATTTACATGATTTTATATGTATTTTGCATATCTATTTCAATACAAATTTACCTTATTGTATGTGCATTTTGTATATTTATTTTGATACAAAGGCAAATATTTTATGTGTATTTTGGTATCAATAATTTTATAAAAAATGCGTTATTTTATAGGTATTTTGCATCTTAATTTTCATACAATTTTACATTATTTTATTAATATTCTGTGTATATATTTTGATACGGTTTTACATTATTCTATTTGAGTTTTGTATATATATTTTTTATACATATTTACATTATTTAATGTGAATTTTGTATATATATTTCATACAAATTTACGTTATTATATGTGTAATTGTTTATATATTTTCTTTCAAATTTACATTATTTTATGTGTATTTTGTATATGTATTTCAATAGAAATTAACCTAATTTTATGTGTATTTTGTATATTTCTTTTCATACAAATTTAAATTATTTTTGTGTATTTTTGTATATAGTTTTATACAAATTTAGGTTATTTTATGTACGCATTTACATTATTTAATGTGTGTTTTGTATATATATTTTCATCCAAAGTTAATTTATTTTACGTTTATTTTTGGACATATATTTTTATAGAAATTAGCGTTATTTTATATGTATTTGTATATGTTTTCTCATACAAATTTACATTATTTTATTGCTATTTTGTTTATTTAGTTTGATACGAATTACATGATTATATATGTATTTTGTACATATTTTTTATACGTATTTACATTACTTAATGTGTATTTTGTTTATATATTTTTAAACAAATTTACGTTATTTCTGTATTTTTATAAATATTTTGATACAAATTTACATTATTTTATGTATTTTGTATATACATTTCAATTCAAATTTAGCATATTTTATCTGTATTTTGTATATCTATTTTCATACGAATTTAATTACT
The DNA here is from genome assembly GCF_024679095.1 of Eriocheir sinensis. NCBI lineage: Eukaryota > Metazoa > Arthropoda > Malacostraca > Decapoda > Varunidae > Eriocheir > Eriocheir sinensis. The sequence continues at coordinate 815,696 of NW_026111743.1, read as the reverse complement.
TCTGTGTATTTTTGTATATAGTTTTATACAATTTAACGTTATTTTATGTGTATTTTGTATATTTATATTTATACAAGTAAACATTCTTTTATTGGCATTTAGTTTATTTATTTTGATACGATTTTACATTATTTTATGTGTATTTTGTATACATTTTCTTATACGTATTTACTTCATTTTATGTGTATTTTGTATACATATTTTTATAGAAATCTACGTTATTTTATGTGTATCCGTATATATATTTTGAAACAAATTTACATTGTTTTATGTGTATTTTGCATATCTATTTCAATACAAATTTACCTTATTGTATGTGCATTTTGTATATTTATTGACATACAAATTTAAATATTTTATGTGTATTTTGGTATATATATTTTCATAAAAAATGTGTTATTTTATGAGTATTTTGCATCTTTATTTTCATACAAATTTACATTATTTTATTAATATTCTGTATATTTATATTGATACTATTTTACATTATTCTATTTGTGTTTTTTATATATTTTTTTATACATATTTACATTATTTAATGTGTATTTTCTATATATATTTCATACAAATTTACGTTATTTTAAGTGTATTTGTTTATATATTTTCATTCAAATTTACATTATTTTATGTGTATTTTATATATGTATTTAAATAGAAATTTAACTAGTTTTATGTGTATTTTGTATATATATTTTATACAAATTTAAATTATTTTTTATGTTTTTTTGTTTAGAGTTTTATACAAATTTACAATATTTTATGTGTATTTTGTATATCTATTTTCATACAAATACACATTCTTTTATTGATATTTTGTTTATATATTTTGATACGAATTTACATTATTTAATGTGTATTGTGCATATATATTTTTATACGTATTTACGTCATTTCATGTGTATAGAAATATACGTTATTTTATGTGTATTCGTATATATATTTTGAAACAAATATACATTGTTTTATGTGCATTTTGCATATTTTTTCAATACAAATTTACCTTATTGCACGTGCATTTTGTATATTAATTTTAATACAAATTTAGCTATTCTATGTGTATTTTTGTATATGTATTTTTAAAAAAAATATGCTTTATTTTATGGGTATTTTGCATCTTTATTTTCATACAAAATTACATTATTTTATTGATATTCTGTGTATTTATTTTGATACGATTTTACATTATTCTATGTATATTTTGTATATCTATTTTATACAATTGTACGTTATTTTATGTGAATTTGTTTTTTTTTATTTCATACAAATTTACATTATTTTATGTGTATTTTGTACATATATTTAAATTCAAATTTAATTAATTATATGTGTATTTTGTATATCTATTTTCATACAAATTAAAATTAACTTTGTGTATTTTTGTATATATTTTTGTTCAAATTTTCGTAGTTTTATGTGTATTTTGAATATTATTTTCCTACAAATATACGTTCTTTTATCGGAATTTTATTTATTTATTTTGATACGAGTTTTCATTTTTTTAGGTGTATTTGATATATATATTTTGATACTTATTTACATAATTTTATATGTATTTTGAATATATATTTTCATAGAAGTCTACTCTATATGTATATGTATAGAAAATACACATGAAATAAACTAAATTCGTATCGAAATAAATGAACAAAATACCGATAAAATAATGTAATTTTGAATGAAAATATATATAGAAAATACATATAAAATAACATAAATACAAATAAATATATACACATAAAATGATTTGAATTTGAATGAAAATAGATATAAAAATAAACTTAAATTAAGGCAAATTTATAATGAGATATATATACAAAATACACATAAAATATTGTAGATTTGTTTCAAAATATATATACGAATACACATAAAATAACGTAGATTTCTATAGAAAATATATATACAAAATACACATGAAATGTTGTAAATACGTATAAAAATATATATACAAAATACACATTAAATAATGTAAATTCGTGTCAAAATAAATAATTGAAATATCAGTAAAAGAATGTGTATTTGTATGAAAATACAAATACAAAATACACATAAAATAACGTAAATTTGTATAAAACTATACATAAAAATACTCAAAAATAAGTTAAATTTGTATGAAAATAAATATACAAAATACACATAAAATTAGTTAAATTAGTAAAGAAATACATATACAAAATACACATAAAATAATGTAAATTTGAATGAAAACATATAAACAAATACACTTAAATTAACATAAATTTGCATAAAATATATATATATAAAAAATACTCATTAAATAATGTAAATATGTATAAAAAATATATATACAAAACACAAATAGAATAATTTAAAATCGTATTAAAATAAATACACAGAATGTAAATAAAATAATGTAAATTTGTATGAAAATAAAGATGCAAAATACCCATAAAATAACGCATTTTTTATAAATATACAAAATACACATGAAAGGATGTAAATACGTATAAAAATATATATACAAAATACACATTAAATAATGTAAATTCGCGTCAAAATAAATAAACAAAATGTCAATAAAAGAATGTGTATTTGTATGAAAATAAATATACAAAATACACATAAGATAACATAAATTTGTATAAAACTATATACAAAAATACACAAAAATAATTTAAATTTGTATGAAAATAGATATACAAAATACACATAAAATTAGGTAAATTTGTATTGAAATACATATACAAAATACACATAAAATACTGTAAATTTGAATGAAAATACATTAACAAATACACTTAAAATAACGTAAATTTGAATAAAAAAATATATACAAAACACAAATAGAATAATGTAAAATCGTATCAAAATAAACGCACAGAATATTAATAAAATAATGTAAATTTGTATGAAAATAAAGAAGCAAAATACCCATAAAATTAAATATATATACAAAAATACACATAAAAAATTATTTGTATTAAAATAGATATACAAAATACACATACAATAAGGTAGATCTGTATTGAAATAGATATGCAAAATACATATAAAACAATGTAAATTTGTTTCAAAATATACATACGAATACACATAAAATAACGTAGATTTGTATAAAAATATATATACAAAATACACGTAAAATGAAGTAAATACGTATAAAAAAATGTATACAAAATACACATAAAATAATGTAAATTCGTATCAAAATAAATAAACAAAATACCAATAAAAGAATGTGTATTTGTATAAATATAAATATACAAAATACTCATAAAATAACGTAAATTTGTATAAATCTATATACAAAAATACACAGAAGTAATTAAATTCGTATGAAAATATATATACAAAATACAGATAAAATAAGCTAAATTTGAAGTGAAATGTATATACAAAAATATATATACGAATACACATAAAATAACGTAGATTTCTATAAAAATATATACAAAATACACATAAAATGAAATAAACACGTATAAAAAAATGAATACAAAATATATATAAAATAATGTAAAATCGTATCAAAATAAATAAGCAAAATACGAATAAAAGAATGTGTATTTGTATAAATATAAATATACAAAATACACATAAAATATCGTAAATTTGTATAAAACTATATACAAAAATACAAAGAAGTAATTAAATTAAATAAATGTTAAATAATGTAAATGAGTATAAAAATATATATACAAAGTACATATAAAACAATACAAATTTAATTATTCTATGTGTATTTTTGTATATGTATTTTCATAAAAAATGCTTTATTTTATGAGTATTTTGCATCTTTATTTTCATACAAATTTACATTATATTATTGATATTCTGTGTATTTATTTTGATACGATTTTACATTATTCTATGTATATTTTGTATATATATTTCATACAAATGAACGTTATTTTATGTGAATTTGTTTTCAATTCATACAAATTTACATTATTTCATGTGTATTTTGTACATGTATTTAAATGCAAATTTAACTAATTATATGTGTATTATGTATATCTATTTTCATACAAATCGAAATTAATTTTGTGTATTTTAGTATATATTTTTATTCAAATTTTCGTAATTTTATGTGTATTTTGTATATTTATTTTCCTACACATATACGTTCTTTTATCGGAATTTTGTTTATTTATTTTGATACGAATTTTTATTATTTTAGGTGTATGTGATATATATATTTTTATACTTATTTACATAATTTTATATGTATTTTGAATATATATTTTCATAGAAATTTACTCTATTTTATGTGTATTCGAATATATATTTTGATACAAATTTACATTATTTATGTGTATTTCGCATATCTATTTCAATACAAATTTTCTTTATTGTATGTACCTTTTGTATAATTATTTTGATACAAATTTAATTATTTTATGTGTATTTTTGTATATATATTTTTAAACAAATATGCGTTATTATATAGGTATTTTGCATCTTTATTTTCATACAAATTTACATTATTTTATTGATTGTCTATTTATTTTGATACGAATTTACATTATTCTGTGTATTTTGTATATATATTTTTAGACATATTTACATTATTTAATGTATATTTTGTACATATATTTTATGGAAATTTACGTTATCTTATGTGCATTTGTTTATATATTTTAATACAAATTTACATTATTTTATGTGTATTTTGTATATGTATTTCAATAAAAAATTTGCCTAATTTCATGTGTATTTTGCATATCTATTTTCAAACAAATTTAAATTATTTTTGTGTATTTTTGTATATATTTTTATACAAATTTTTTTGTGATTTGTATTTTGTATATAAATTTTCCTACAAATATACATTCTTTTAGAGGAAATTTTGTTTATTTATTTTGATACGAATTTACATTATTTTATGTGTATTTTGTATATATATTTTTCTATGTATTTACATTATTTTATATGTATTTTGTATATATATTTTCATAAAAAAATACCTAATTTTATTGTGTGTATTCGTATATATTTTGATAAAAAATTTCATTATGTTATGTGTTTTTTGCATATCTATTTCAATAAAAATCTACCTTATAGTGTATGTGTATTTTGTATATTTATTTTAATACAAATTCAATTATTTTATGTGTATTTTTGTATTTACTTTTTTTTAAATATGAGTTATTTTATGGGTATTCTGCATCTTTAATTTTAAAAATTTTTACATTACGTACATATCTTTTATACGTATTTACATTATTTAATGTGTATTTTGTTTATATATTTTTATACAAATTTACGTTATTATATGTGTATTTGAGTATATATTTTGATACATATTTACATTATTTTATGTATTTTCTATATTTATTTCAATTCAAATTTAGCTTATTTTATGTGTCTTTTGTATATCTATTTTCATACAAATTTAATTATTTTTGTTTATTTTTGTATATAGTTTTACACAATTTTACGTTATTTTATGTGTATTTAGTATATTTATATTTATACAAGTAAACTTTCTTTTATTGGCATTTAGTTTATTTATTTTGATACGAATTTACATTATTTTATGTGTATTTTGTATACATTTTCTTATACTTATTTCTTCATTTTATGTGTGTTTTGTATATATATTTTTATAGAAATCTACGTTATTTTATATGTATTCGTATATATATTTTGAAACAAATTTACATTGTTTTATGTGTATTTTGCATATCTATTTCAATACAAATTTACCTTATTGTATGTGCATTTTGTATATTTATTGTAATACAAATTTAAATAGTTTATGTGTATTTTGGTATATATATTTTCATAAAAAATGCGTTGTTTTATGGGTATTTTGCATCTTTTTTTTCATACAAATTTACATTATTTTATTAAAATTCTGTGTATTTATTTTGATACTATTTTACTTTATTCTATTTGTGTTTTGTATATATTTTTTTATACATATTTACATTATTTAATGTGTATTTTCTATATATATTTCATACAAATTTACATTATTTTAAGTGTATTTGTTTACATATTTTCATTCAAATTTACATTATTTTATGTGTATTTTGTATATGTATTTCAATAGAAATTTAACTAGTTTTATGTGTATTTTGTATATATATATTTATACAAATTTAAATTATTTTTGTGTATTTCTTGAATAGAGTTTTATACAAATTTACATTATTTTATGTGTATTTTGTATATCTATTTTCATACAAATACACATTCTTTTATTGATATTTTGTTTATTTATTTTGATGCGAATTTACATTATTTAATGTGTATTGTGTATATATACTTTTATACGTATTTACGTCATTTCATGTGTATTTTGTATATATATTTCTATAGAAATATACGTTATTTTATGTGTATTCGTATATATATTTTGAAACAAATATACATTGTTTTATGTGCATTTTGTATATTTTTTCAATACAAATTTACCTTATTGTACGTGCATTTTGTATATTAATTTTAATACAAATTTAATTATTCTATGTGTATTCTTGTATATGTATTTAAAAAAAAATATGCTTTATTTTATGGGTATTTTGCATCTTTATTTTCATACAAAATTACATTATTTTATTGATATTCTATGTATTTATTTTGATACGATTTTACATTATTCTATGTATATTTTGTATACCTATTTTATACAAATGTACGTTATTTTATGTGAATTTGTTTTCATTTCATACAAATTTACATTATTTTATGTGTATTTTGTACATGTATTTAAATACAAATTTAACTAATTATATGTGTATTTTGTATATCTATTTTCATACAAATTGAAATTTATTTTTTTGTTTTTTTGTATATATTTTTATTCAAATTTTCGTAATTTTATGTGTATTTTGTATATTTATTTTCCTACAAATATACGGTCTTTTATCGGAATTTTGTTTATTTATTTTGATACGAATTTTCATTTTTTTAGGTGTATTTGATATATGTATTTTTATACTTATTTACATAATTTTATATGTATTTTGAATATATATTTTCATAGAAATTTACTCTATAGGTATATACAAAAAACACATACATAATTTAAATTTGTATGAAAATATATATACAAAATACACATAAAATTAGGTAAATTTGTATTGAAATACATATACTAAATACACTAAAAATAATGTAAATTTTAATGAAATTATATAAACAAATACATTTAAAATAACGTTAATTTGTATAAAATATATATAAAAAATACACATTAAAGAATGAAAATATGTATAAAAAAATATATACAAAACACAAATAGTATAATATAAAATCGTATCAAAATATATACACAGAATATTAATAAAATAATGTACATTTGTATGAAAACTAAGATGCAAAATACCTATAAAAGAACGCATTTTTTTATAAAAATATATATACCAAAATACACATAAAATATTTGAGTTTGTATTTAAATAAATATACAAAATACACATACAATAAGGTAAATTTGTATTGAAATAGATATGCAAAAAACATATTAAACAATGTAAATTTGTTTCAAAATATATATACGAATACACATAAAATAACGTAGATTTCTATAAATATATATATACAAAATACAAATAAATTTAAGTAAATACGAATCAAAAATGTAAACAAAATACACATAAAATAATGTAAATTCGTATAAATATAAATAAACAAAATACCAATAAGAGAATGTGTATTTGTATAAATATAAATATACAAAATGCACATAAAATAACGTAAATTTGTATAAAACTATATAGAAAAATACACAGAAGTAATTAAATTAGTATGAAAATTGATATACATAATACACAAAATAAGCTAAATTTGAATTGAAATATATATACAAAATACATAATATAAAGTAAATTCGTTTCAAAATATTTTTTAACAAATACACATGTGTTTTTTGTATATCCATTTTGTATGTATATTTTCATAGAAATTTACTCTATTTTATGAGTATTCGTATATATATTTTGATACAAATTTACATTATTAATGTGTATTTTGCATCTATATTTTCATACAAATTTACATTATTTTATTGATATTATCTTTATTTATTTTGATACGATTTAACATTATTCAATGTGTTTTTTGAATATATTTTTTTTATATATATATTTACATTATTTAATGTTCATTTTGTAAATATATTTTATCCAAATTTACATTATTTTATGTGTATTTGTTTATATATTTTCATACATATTTACATTATTTTATGTGTTTTTTGTATATATATTTTTCTACGTATTTAAATTATTTTATGTGTATTTTGAATATACATTTTCATTAAAAAATTACGTTATTTTATTGTGTGTATAAGTATATATTTTGATACAAATTTTATACAAATTCATGTTATTTAATGTGTATTCGTGTCAAAATAAATTAACAAAATATCATGAAAAGAATGTGTATTTGTATAAAAATAGATAATAGATAATAAATTTGTATAAAATATATATGCAAGATACACATTAAATAGTGTAAATATGTATAAAAAAGTATATACAAAAAACAAATAGAATAATGTAAAATGGTATCAAAATAAATACACCGAATATTAATACAATAATGTAAATTTGTATGAAAATAAAGATGCAAAATTCCCATAAAATAGCGCATTTCTTATAAAAATATATATACCAAAATACACATAAAATATTTAAATTTGTATTGAAATAAATATACAAAATGCACATACAATAAGGTAAATTTGTATTGAAAGAGATATGCAAAAATACATATAAAACAATGTAAATTTGTATAAAAATCTATATAAGAATACAAATAAAAAAACGTAAATTTCTATAAAAATATATATACAAAATACATATAAAATTAAGTAAATACGTATAAAAAAATTTATACAAAATGCACATAAAATAATGTGAATTCGATTTAAAATAAATGAGGAAAATACCAATAAAAGAATGTGTATTTGGATAAATATAAATATACAAAATACATATACAAAATAAACATAAAATAAGGTAGATTTGTAATAAAATATATGTACAAAATACACATAAAATAATGTAAATTTATATGAAAATATATATACAAATACACATAAAATACCATGAATTTGTATAAAAATATATATTCAAAATAAATATTAAATAATGTAAAAGCGTATAAAAATATATATACAAAGTACATATAAAATAAAGTAAATTGGTATCAATATAAATCAACAAAACACCAATAAAATAATATATATTTGAATGAAAATAAATTTACAAAATATACATAACATAACTAAAATTTGTATTAAAATATTTACAAAAATACATAGAAATAATTTGACTTTGTATGAAAATTGATATACAAAATACACATAAAACTAGATAAATTTCTTGTGAAATGTATATACAAAATAGCCATCAAATATTGTAAATTTGTGTCAAAATATATAAACAAATACACATAAAATAACATAAATTTGTATGAAAAATATATACAAAATTCACATTGAATAATGTCAATTCGTATCAAAATGAATGAGCAAAATATCAATAAAATAATGTAAATTTGTATGATAATAAAGATGCAAAATACCCAAAAAATAAGGCATATGTTTATAAAAATACAGATACAAAAATACACATCGAATAATTAAATTTGTATTAAAATTAATATACAAAATGAGTATATAATAAGGTAAATTTGTATTAAAAAAATATGCAACATACACGTTTACTCATACAAATTTATATTATTTTATTGGTATTTTGTTTATTTATTTTGACACGAATTACATGATTATATGTGTATTTTGTTCAAATTTTTTTTTACGTATTTACATTATTTATTGTGAATTTTGTTTATATATTTTCATACAAATTTACGTTATTATATGTGTATTTGTATAAATATTTTGATACAAATTTACTTTATTTCATGTATTTTGTATATATATTTCAATTCAAATTTAGCTTATTTTGTGTGTATTTTGTATATATTTTCATACAAATTTAATTACTTCTGTGTATTTTTGTATAAAGGTTTATATAAATTTACGTTATTTTATGTGTATTTTGTATATTTATATTTATACAAATACACATTCTTTTATTGGTATTTTGTTTATTTATTTTGAGACGAATTTACATTATTTTATATGTATTTTGTATACATTTTTTCATACGTATTTACTTCATTTTATGTGTATTTTGTATATATATATTTATAGAAATCTACGTTATTTTATGTGTATTCGTATACATATTTTGAAACAAATTTACATTGCTTTATATGTATTTTCCATATCTATTTCAATACAAATCTACCTTATTGTATGTGTTTTTTATATATTTATTTTAATTCAAATTTAATTTTTTGACGTGTATTTTGGTATAAATATTTTTATAAATAAAAAAAAATGCGTTATTTTATGGGTATGAAAATAACGAGGAAAAATACCCATAAAATAACGCATTTTTTTTATTTATAAAAATATATATACCAAAATACACATAAAAAAATTAGATTTTGAATATCTATTTTTATACAAACTCAAATTATTTTTATGTATTTTTGAATATATTTCAATACAAATTTTAGTTAGGTTATGTGTATTTTGTAAATCTATTTTCATTCAAATATATATTATTTTATTGGTATTTTGTTGATTTATATTGATACGAATTTACATTATTTTATATGTACTTTGTATATATATTTTTATACGCATTTACATTATTTAATATTTATTTTGAATATATAATTTTATACAAATTCATGGTATTTTATGTGTATTTGTATATATATTTTCATAGAAATTTACATTATTTCATGTGTATTTTGTACATATATTTCATTACAAATATACCTTATTTTATGTTCATTTTGTATGTGTATTTTGTACATTTATATTTATACAAATACACATTCTTTTATTGGTATTTTGTTTATTTATTTTGTTTCGAATTTACATTATTTTATGTGTATTTTGTTTACATTTTTTTATACGTATTTACTTAATTTTATGTGTATTTTGTATATATATTTTTATAGAAATCTACGTTATTTTATGTGTATTCGTACATATATTTTGAAAAAAATTTACATTGTTTTATATGTACAATAAGGTAAATTTTTATTGAAATGATATGCAAAATACATATAAAGCAATGTAAATTTGTTTCAAAATATGTATACGAATACACATAAAATAACGTAGATTTCTATAAAAATATATATACAAAATACACATAAAATGAAGTAAATTCATATAAAAAAATGTATACAAAATACACATAAAATAATGTAAATTCGTATCAAAATAAACAAACAAAATACCAATAAAAGAATGTGTATTTGTATAAATATAAATATACAAAATACACATAAAATAACGTAAATTTATATAAAACTATATACAAAAATACACAGAAGTAATTAAATTTCTATGAAAATATATACAAAATACACACAAAATAAGCTAAATTTGAATTGAAATATATATACAAAATACATGAAATAAAGTAAATTTGTATCAAAATATTTATACAAATACACATATAATAACGTAAATTTGTATGAAAATATATAAACAAGATACACATTAAATAATGTAAATACGTATAAAAAAATGTGTACAAAATACACATATAATCATGTAATTCGTATCAAAATAAATAAACAAAATACCAATAAAATAATATAAATTTGTATGAGTAAACGTGTATAAATATAAATGTACAAAATACACATACAAAATAAACATAAAATAAGGTAAATTTGTAATGAAATATATGTACAAAATAAACATAAAATAATGTAAATTTATATGAAAATATATATACAAATACACATAAAATACCATGAATTTGTATAAAATTATATATTCAAAATAAATATTAAATAATGTAAATGCGTATAAAAATATATATAAAAAGTACATATAAAATAATGTAAATTCGTTTCAATATAAATCAACAAAATACCAATAAAATAATATATATTTGAATGAAAATAGATTTACAAAATACACATAACATAACTAAAATTTGTATTGAAATATATACAAAAATTCATATAAATAATTTGATTTTGTATGAAAATAGATATTCAAAATACACATAAAACTAGGTAAATTTCTTTTGAAATATATATACAAAATACCCATAAAATATTGTAAATTTGTGTCAAAATATATAAACAAATACACATAAAATAACGTAAATTTGTATGAAAAATATATACAAAATACACATAGAATAATGTCAAATCGTATGAAAATCAATGAGCAGAATATCAATAAAATAACGTAAATTTTGTATGAAAATAAAGACGCAAAATACCCATAAAATAAAGCATATTTTTATAAAAATACATATACAAAAATACACATAGAATAATTAAATTTGTATTAAAATTAATGTACAAAATGCATATACAATAAGGTAAATTTGTATTGAAAAAATATGCAAAATACACATAAAAGTATAAATTTGTTTAAAAATCTATATACAAATACACATAATATAACGTAGATTTCTATAGAAATATATATACAAAGTACACATGAAATTATGTAAATACGTATAAAAATATATATACAAAATACACCTTAAATAATTTAAATTCTCGTCAAAATAAATAAACAAAATATCAATAAAAGAATGTGTATTTGTACGAAAATAGATATACAAAATACTCATAAAATAACCTAAGTTTGTATAAACTATATTCAAAAATACACAAAAATATTTTAAATTTCTATGGAAATAAATATACAAAATACACATAAAATTAGGTAAATTTGTATTGAAATACATACACAAAATAGACATAAAATAATGTAAATTTGAATGAAAATACATAAACATATATTTTTTATAAAAATATATATACCAAAATACACATGAAAAAATTAATTTGTATTAAAATAAATATACAAAATACACATACAATAAGGTAAATCTGTATTGAAATAGATATGCAAAATACATATAAAACAATGTAAATTTGTTTCAAAATATATATACGAATACACATAAAATAATGTAGATTTGTATAAAAATATATATACAAAATACACATAAAATGAAGTAAATACGTATAAGAAAATGTATACAAAATACACATAAAATAATGTAAATTCGTATCAAAATAAATAAACAAAATACCAATAAAAGAATGTGTATTTGTATAAATATAAATATAAAAATACACATAAAATAACGTAAATTTGTATAAAACTATATACAAAAATACACAGAAGTTATTAAATTCGTATGAAAATAGATATACAAAATACAGATAAAATAAGCTAAATTTGAATTGAAATGTATATAGAAAATACATAAAATTATGTAAATTTGTAACAAAATATTTATAAAAATACATATAATAACGTAAATTTGTTTAAAAATATATAAACAAAATACACATTAAGTAATGTAAATACGTATAAAAAATATGTACAAAATACACATATAATCATGTAATTCGTATCAATCTAAATAAACAAAATATCAATAAAATAATGTAAATTTGTATGAGAAAACATATACAAATACATATAAAATAACGCTAATATCCATAAAAATATATGTCCAAAAATGAACGTAAAATAAAGTAACTTTGGATAAAAATATATATACAAAACACACATTAAATAATGTAAATGCGTACATAAAATAACCTAAATTCTTATCAAACTATATACAAAAATACACAAAAATAATTTAAATTTGTATGAAAAGATATATACAAAAAACATATAAAATTAGGTTAATTTGTATTGAAACACATATACAAATACATATAAAATAATGTAAATTTGAAAGAAAATATATAAACAAATACACATATAATAACGTAAATTTGTATGAAATTTATAATCAAAATACACATTAAATAATGTAAATATGTATAAAAAAAAGATATACAAAACACAAATAGAATAATGTAAAATCGTATCAAAATATATACACAGAATATTAATAAAATAATATAAATTTGTATGAAAATTAAGATGCAAAATACCTATAATATAACGCATTTTTTATAAAAATATTGATACCAAAATACACATAAAATATTTGAATTTGTATTAAAATAAATATACAAAATGCACATACAATAAGGTAAATTTGTATTGAAATATATATGCAAAATACATATAAAATAATGTAAATTTGTTTCAAAATATATATACGAATACACATAAAATAACGTAGATTTCTATAATAATACATATACAAAATACACATAATATTAAGTAAATACGTATAAAAAAATGTATACAAAATACACATAAAATAATGTAAATTCGTATAAATGTAAATAAACAATATACCAATAAAAGAATGTGTATTAATTTTGTATAAATATAAATATACAAAATGCACATAAAATAACGTAAATTTATATAAATCTATATACATAAAATAACGCAAATTTCTATAAAAATATATGTACAAAAATTAACATAAAATAAATTTGCATAAAAATATATATACAAAACACACTTTAGATAATGTAAATGAGTATAACAATATGTATACAAAATACGTAAGAAATAATCTAAATTCGTATCGAATTAAATTAAGGAAATATCAATAAAATAATGTAATTTTGGATGAAAATATATATACAAAATACACTTAAAATAACCTAAATACAAATACAAATATACACATAAAATAATTTAAAATTGAATGAAATAAATATACAAAATAAATATAAAATAAGGTAAATTTGTAATGAAATATATGAAAAAATACACATAAAATCATATAAATTTGTATGAAAATATGTATACAAATACACATTAAATAACATGAATTTGTATAAAATTTGTATCAAAATATATACTTATACACACAATAAAATAACGTAATTTTTTTTATGAAAATGTATATACAAAATACACATAAAATAATTTAAATACGTAGAAAAATATATATACAAAAAACACATAAAATAATGTAGATTTGTATGAAAATAGATAAACAAATACATAGAATAATGTAAATTTGGATAAAAAATATATACAAAATGAACATTAAATAATGTAAATATGTATAAAAAAAATATACAAAATACACATAGAATAATGTTAAATCGTATCAAAATAAATAAAGAGAATATCAATAAAATAATGTAGATTTGTATGAAAATAAAGATGCAAAATATCCATATAATAACGCATATTTGCATAAAAAAATATATACAAAAATATATATAAAATAGTTAATTTTGTTTTAGAATAAATATACAAAATGCACGTACAATAAAGTAAATTTGTATTGAAATAGATATGCAAAATACACATCAATAATGTAAATTTGTATCAAAATATATCTACGAATACTCATAAAATAGAGTAAATTTCTATGAAAATATACATACAAAAGAGATATACAAAATACACATATAACTAGTTAAATTTGTATTTAAATACATGTACAAAAAACACAAATAATAATGTAGATTTGTATGAAATGAAAACAAATACATTTTATATAAAATATATATACAAAATACTCATAGAATAATGTAAAATCATATCAAAATAAATACACAGAATATGAATAAAATAATGTAAATTTGTATGAAAATAAAGATGCAAAATACCCATAAAATAAAGCATATTTTTAAAAAAATACATATACAAAAATACACATAGATTAATCAAATTTGTATTAAAATTAATATACAAAATACACATACAATAAGGTAAATTTGTATTGAAAAAATATGCAAAATACACATAAAATAATGTAAATTTGTTTCAAAATATATATACGAATACACATAAAATAATGCAGATTTCTATAGAAATATATATACAAAATACACTTGAAATAATGTAAATACGCATAAAAATATATATACAAAATACACATTAAATAATGTTAATTCGTGTCAAAAAAAATAAACAAAAAATCATGAAAAGAATGTGTATTTGTAGGAAAATAGATATACAAAATACACATAAAATAACCTAAATTTGAATAAAACTATATACAAAAATACACAAAAATAATTTAAACTTGTATGAAAATAAATATACAAAAAACATATAAAAATAGGTAAATTTGTATTGAAATACATATACAAAATACACATAAAATAATGTAAATTTGAATGAAAGTATATAAACATATAGACTTAAGATAACGTAAATTTGTATCAAATATATATACAAAAAAAACATTAAATAATGTAAATATGTATAAAAAAATATATACAAAACACAAATAAAATAATGTAAAATCGTATCAAAATAAATACAGAAAATATTAATAAAATAATGTAAATATGTATGAAAATTAAGATGCAAAATACCCATAAAATAACGCATTTTTTATAAAAATATAAATACGAAAAAACATAGAATATTTGATTTTGTATTAAAATAAATAGATATACAAAATACACATAAAATAAGCTAAATCTGAGTTGATATAAAATTATATATACAAAATACATAAAATAATGTAAATTTGTATCAAAATACCTATACAAATACACATATAATAACGTAAATTTGTATAAAAATATATAAACAAAATACACATTAAATAATGTAAATACGTATGAAAAAATGTCAAAAATACACAAGTAATCATGTAATTCGTATAAAAATAAATAGACAAAATACCAATAAAATAATCTAAATTTCTATGAGAAAACACCCAAAATACACATAAATAACGCAAATATCAATAAAAATATATATAATATAATATATTTTTATAAATATTTAAAATATTTAATGTATATTTTGTATATATATATTTTATTCAAATTTACGTGATTTTATATGTATTTGTTTATATATTTTCATACAAATTTACATTATTTTATGTGAGTTTTGTATATGTATTTCAATACAAATTTGCCTAACTTTATGTGTATTTTGCATATCTATTTTCAAACAAATTTAAATTATTTTTGTGTATATTTGTATATATTTTTATACAAATTTTAGTTATTTTATTTGTTTTTTGTATATATATTTTCCTACAAATATACATTCTTTTATTGGAATTTTGTGTATTTAATTTTTTACGAATTTACATTATTTTATGTGTATTTTGTATATATATTTTTCTACGTATTTAAACTATTTTATGTGTATTTTATATATACATTTTCATAAAAATTTACGTTATTTTATTGTGTGTATTCGTATATATTTTGAAACATTGTATACAAATTCATGTTATTTTATGTGTATTTGTATATATATTTTCATACAAATTTATATTATTTTATGTGTATTCTTACATATATTTTATTACAAATTTGCCTTATTTATGTTTATTTTGTACATTTATTTCATTCAATTTTAAATTATTTAATGTGTATATTTGTATTTGTATTTAGGTTATTTTATGTGTGTTTTCTATATATATTTTCATCCAAAATTACATTAATTTATTGTTATTTTCTTAATTTAACTCGATACGAATTTAGATTATTTCATAGGTATTTTGTATACATATTTTTATACTTATTTACATTATCTAATGTGTGTTTTGTATATTTTTTTTATGCAAACTAATTTTATGTGCATTTTTGTACATATATTTTTATAGAAACTTAAAACGTTATTTTATGTGTATTTTGTATATGTTTTCTCATACAAATTTACATTATTTAATTAGTTTTTTCTTTATTTAATTTGATACGAATGACTTGATTATTGGTGTATTTTGTAAATATTTTTTATACGTATTTCATTACTTAATGTGTATTTTGTTTATATATTTTTTTTACAAATTTACGTTATTATATGAGTTTTTGTTAAAAATATTTTGAAACGAATTTACTTTATTTTATGTATTTTGAATATATATTTCAATTCAAATTTAGCTTATTTTGTGTGTATTTTGTATATCTATTTTCATACAAATTTAATTACTTCTGTGTATTTTTGTATATAGTTTTATACAAACTTACGTTATTTTATGTGCATTTTGTATATTTATATTTATACAAATACACATTCTCTTATTGGTATTTTGTTTATTTATATTTATACGAATTTAAATTATTTTATGTGTATTTTGTATACATTTCTGATTCGTATTTACTTAATTTTATTTGTATTTTGTATATATATGTTTATAGAAATCTACGTTATTTTATGTGTATTCGTATATATATTTTGAAACAAATTTACATTGTTTTATATTTTTTTTGCATAACTATTTCAATACAAATTTACCTTATTGTATGTGCATTTTGTATATTTATTTTAATACAAATTCAAATATTTTATGTGTATTTTGGTATATATAATTTTATAAAAAATGCGTTTGTTTATAGGTATTTTGCATCTTAGTTTTCATACAAATGTACATTATTATATTAATATTCTGTGTATATATTTTGATACGATTTTATATTATACTATTTGTGTTTTGTATATATTTTTTTATACATATTTTCATTATTTAATGTGTATTTTTTATATATATTTTATACAAATTAACGTCATTTTAAGTGTATTTGTTTATATAATTTCCTTCAAATTTACTTTATTTTAAGTGTATTTTGTATATGTATTTCAATACAAATTTACCTAATTTTATGTGTATTTTGTATATTTATTTTGATAAAATTTAAATTATTTTTGTGTTTTTTTGTATATACATATAGAGTAAATTTCTATGAAAATATATATTCAAAATACATATAAAATTATGTAAAAAAGTATAAAAATATATATATCAAATACACCTAAAAAATGAAAATTCGTATCAAAATAAATAAACAAAATTCCGATAAAAGAACGTATATTTGTAGGAAAATAAATATACAAAATACATATAAAATTACGAAAATTTGAATAAAAGTATATACAAAAAAACAAAAAAAAATGAATTTCAATTAGTATGAAAATAGATATACAAAATAAACATATAATTAGTTAAATTTGTATTTAAATACATGTACAAAGTACACATAAAATAATGTAAATTTGTATGAAATGAAAACAAATTCACATAAAATAACGTATATTTGTATAAAATAGATATTCAAAATATACATAGAATAATGTAAAATCGTATCAAAATAAATACACAGAATATGAATAAAATAATGTAATTTTGATTGAAAATAAAGATGCAAAATACCTATAAAATAAAGCATATTTTTTTAAAAATACATATACAAGAATACACATAGAATAATTAAATTTGTATTAAAATTAATATTCAAAATGCACGTACAATAAGGGAAATTTGTATTGAAAAAATATACAAAATGCACATAAAACAATGTATATTTGTTTCAAAATATATATACGAATACACATAAAATAACGTATATTTCTATAGAAATATATATACAAAATACACATGAAATGACGTAAATACGTATAATAATATATATACACAATACACATTAAATAATGTAAATTCGCATCAAAATAAATCAACAAAATATCAATAAAAGAATGTGTATTTGTATGAAAATAGATATACAAAATACACATAAAATATTGTAAATTTGTATAAAACTCTATTAAAAAAATTCAAAAAAATAATTTAAATTTGTATAAAAATATATATACAAAATACACATAAAACTAGTTAAATTTCTATTGAAATACATATACAAAATACACATAAAATAATGTAAATTTGAATGAAAATATATAAACAAATACACTTAAAATAACGTAAATTTGTATGAAATATATAATCAAAACAAATATTAAATAATGTAAATATGTATAAAAAATATATGCAAAACACAAATAGAATAATGTAAAATAGTAGCAAAATAAATACACAGAATATTAATAAAATAATGTAAATTTGTTTGAAAATAAAGATGCAAAATACCCATAAAACAACGCATTTTTTATGAAAATATATATACCAAAATACACATAAAATATTTAAATATGTATTACAATAAATATACAAAATGCACATACAATAAGGTAAATTTGTATTGAAATAGATATGCAAAATACACATAAAACAATGTAAATTTGTTTCAAAATATATATACGAATACACATAAAATAACGTAGATTTCTATAAAAATATATATACAAAATACACATAAAATGAAGTAAATACGTATAAGAAAATGTATACAAAATACACATAAAATAATGTAAATTCGTATCAAAATAAATAAACTAAATGCCAATAAAACAATGTTTACTTGTATAAATATAAATATACAAAATACACATTAAATAACGTAAAACTGTATAAAACTATGTACAAAAATAAACAAAAATAATTAAATTTGTATGAAAATAGATATACAAAAGACACATAAAATAAGCTAAATTTGAATTGAAATAAATATAGAAAATACATAAAATAATGTAAATTTGTATCAAAATATATATTCAAATACACAAATATTAAAATTAATATACAAAATGCGTATATAATAAGGTAAATTTGTATTGAAAAAATATGCAACATACACGTTTACTCCTACAAATTTATATTATTTTATTGGTATTTTGTTTATTTATTTTGATACGAGTTACATGATTATATGTGTGTTTTGTACATATTTCTTTATACGTATTTACA
Organism: Eriocheir sinensis; assembly: GCF_024679095.1. Taxonomy (NCBI): domain Eukaryota; kingdom Metazoa; phylum Arthropoda; class Malacostraca; order Decapoda; family Varunidae; genus Eriocheir; species Eriocheir sinensis. The sequence continues at coordinate 795,219 of NW_026111743.1, read as the reverse complement.
TTATTTAATGTGTATTTTGTTTATATATTTTCATACAAATTTACGTTATTATATGTGTATTTGTATAAATATTTTGATACAAATTTACTTTATTTCATGTATTTTGTATATATATTTCAATTCAAATTTAGCTTATTTTTTGTGTATTTTGTATATATTTTCATACAAATATAATTACTTCTGTGTATTTTTGTATATAGTTTTATATAAATTTACGTTATTTTATGTGAATTTTATATATTTATATTTATACAAATACACATTCTTTTATTGGTATTTTGTTTATTTATTTTGATACGAATTTACATTATTTTATGTATATTTTGTATACATTTTTTATACGTATTTACTTCATTATATGTGTATTTTGTATATATATTTTTATAGAAATCTACGTTATTTTATGTGTATTCGTATATATATTTTGAAACAAATTTACATTGTTTTATATGTATTTTGCATATCTATTTCAATACAAATTTACCTTATTGTATGTGTTTTTTTTTTTTATTTATTTCAATACAAATTTAATTTTTTGTTGTGTATTTTGGTATATATATTTAAAAAAAATGCGATATTTTATGGGTATTTTGCTTCTTGATTTTCATACAAATTCACATTATTTTATTAATATTCTGTGTATTTATTTTGATACGATTTTACATTATTCTATTTGTGTTTTGTACATATTTTTTTATACAAATTTACGTTATTTTAAGTGTATTTGTTTATGTATTTTCATTCAAATTTAAATAATTTTATGTGTATTTTGTGTATGTATTTCAATACAAATTTATCTAATTTTATGTGTATTTTGTATATTTATTTTCATACAAATTTAAAATATTTTTGTGTATTTTTGTATATAGTTTGATACAAATTTAGGTTATTTTATGTGTATTTTGTATATCTATTTTCATACAAATACACATTCTTTTATTGATATTTTGTTTATTTATTTTGACGCGGATTTTATGTGAATTTGTTTTCATTTCATACAAATTTACATTATTTTATGTGTATTTTGTACATGTATTTAAATACAAATTTAACTAATTATATGTGTATTTTGTATATCTATTTTCATACAAATTGAAATTTATGTTTTTGTTTTTTTGTATATATTTTTATTCAAATTTTCGTAATCTTATAAAAATATATATACCAAAATACACATAAAATATTTAAATTTGCATTGAAATAAATATACAAAATGCACATACAATAAGGTAAATTTGTATTGAAAGAGATCTGCAAAAATACATATAAAACAATGTAAATTTGTTTCAAAATATATATACGAATACAAATAAAAAAACGTAGATTTCTATAAAAATATATATACAAAATACACATAAAAATAAGTAAATACGTATAAAAAAAATATATACAAAATACACATAAAATAATGTAAATTCGAATTAAAATAAATAAACAAAATACCAATAAAAGAATGTGTATTTAAATAAATATAAATATACAAAATACACATACAAAATAAACATAAAATAAGGGAGATTTGTGAAAAAATATATGTACAAAATACACATAAAATAATGTAAATTTATTTAAAAATACATATACAAATACACATAAAATATCATGAATTTGTATAAAAATATATATTCAAAATAAATATTAAATAATGTAAAAGCGTATAAAAATATATGTACACAGTACATATAAAATAATGTAAATTCGTATCAATATAAATCAACAAAACACCAATAAAATAATATATATTTGAATGAAAATAAATTTACAAAATACACATAACATATATAAAATTTGTATTAAAATATATACAAAAATACATAGAAATAATTTGAGTTTGTATGAAAATAGATATACAAAATACACATAAAACTAGGTAAATTTCTTTTGAAATGTATATACAAAATACCCATAAAATATTGTAAATTTGTGTCAAAATATATAAACAAATACACATAGAATAATGTCAATTCGTATCAAAATGAATGAGCAGAATATCAATAAAATAATGTAAATTTGTATGAAAATAAAGATGCAAAATACCCAAAAAATAAAGCATATGTTTATAAAAATACAGATACAAAAATACACATCGAATAATTAAATTTGTATTAAAATTAATATACAAAATGCGTATATAATAAGGTAAATTTGTATTGAAAAAATATGCAACATACACGTTTACTCATACAAATTTATATTATTTTATTGGTATTTTGTATATTTATTTTGATACGAATTACATGATTATATGTGTATTTTGTACATATTTTTTCTACGTATTTACATTATCTAATGTGTATTTTGTTTATATATTTTCATACAAATTTACGTTATTATATGTGTATTTGAATAAATATTTTGATACAATTTACTTTATTTCATGAATTTTGTATATATATTTCAATTCAAATTTAGCTTATTTTGTATGTATTTTGTACATATTTTCATACAAATTTAATTACTTCTGTGTATTTTTGTATATAGTTTTATATAATTTTACGTTATTTTATGTGTATTTTGTATATTTATATTTATACAAATACACATTCTCTTATTGGTATTTTGTTTATTTATTTTGATACGAATTTACATTATTTTATGTGTATTTTGTATACATTTTTTTATACGTATTTACTTCATTTTATGTGTATTCTGTATATATATTTTTATAGAAATCTACGTTATTTTATGTGTATTCGTATATATATTTTGAAACAAATTTACATTGTTTTATATGTATTTTGCATATCTATTTCAAAACAAATTTACCTTATTGTATATGTTTTTTGTATATTTATTTTAATACAAATTTAAATTTTTGATGTGTTTTTTGGGATATATATTTTTATAAATAAAAAAAAATGCATTATTTTATGGGTATTTTGCCTCTTTATTTTCATACAAATTTACATTATTTTATTAATATTCTGTGTTTATTTATTTTGATACGATTTTACATTATTCTATTTGTGTTTTGTACATATTTTGTTATACAAATTTACGTTATTTTAAGTGTATTTGTTTATGTATTTTCATTCAAATTTAAATTATTTTATGTGTATTTTGTGTATGAATTTCAATACAAATTTACCTAATTTTATGTGTATTTTGTATATTTATTTTCATACAAATTTAAAATATTTTTGTGTATTTTTGTATATAGTTTGATACAAATTTAGGTTATTTTATGTGTATTTTGTATATCTATTTTCATACAAATACACATTCTTTTATTGATATTTTGTTTATTTATTTTGACGCGAATTTTATGTGAATTTGTTTTCATTTCATACAAATTTACATTATTTTATGTGTATTTTTTCATGTATTTAAATACAAATTTAACTAATTATATGTGTATTTTGTATATCTATTTTCATACAAATTGATTTTTTTTTGTATATATTTTTATTCAAATTTCGTAATCTTATAAAAATATATATACCAAAATACACATAAAATATTTAAATTTGCATTGAAATAAATATACAAAATGCACATACAATAAGGTAAATTTGTAATGAAAGAGATATGCAAAAATACATATAAAACAATGTAAATATGTTTCAAAATATATATACGAATACAAATAAAAAAACGTAGATTTCTATAAAAATATATATACAAAATACACATAAAATTTAGTAAATACGTATTAAAAAATGTATAAAAAATACACATAAAATAATGTAAATTTGAATTAAAATAAATAAATAAAATACCAATAAAAGAATGTGTATTTGGATAAATATAAATATACAAAATACACATACAAAATAAACATAAAATAAGGTAGATTTGTAAAAAAATATGTACAAAATACACATAAAATAATGTAAATTTATATAAATATATATATACAAATACACATAAAATACCATGAATTTGTATAAAAATATATATTCAAAATAAATATCAAATAATGTAAAAGCGTATAAAAATATATATACAAAGTACATATAAAATAATGTAAATTCGTATCAATATAAATCAACAAAACACCAATAAAATAATATATCTGAATGAAAATAAATTTACAAAATACACATAACATAACTAAAATTTGTATTAAAATATATACAAAAATACATAGAAATAATTTGAGTTTGTATGAAAATAGATATACAAAATACACATAAAACTAGGTAAATTTCTTTTGAAATGTATATACAAAATACCCATAAAATATTGTAAATTTGTGTCAAAATATATAAACAAATACACATAAAATAACGTAAATTTGTATGAAAAATATATACAAAATACACATAGAATAATGTCAATTCGTATCAAAATGAATGAGTAGAATATCAATAAAATAATGTAAATTTGTATGAAAATAAAGATGCAAAATACCCAAAAAATAAAGCATATGTTTATAAAAATACAGATACAAAAATACACATCGAATAATTAAATTTGTATTAAAATTAATATACAAAATGCGTATATAATAAAGTAAATTTGTATTGAAAAAATATGCAACATACACGTTTACTCATACAAATTTATATTATTTTAACGGTATTTTGTTTATTTATTTTGATACGAATTACATGATTATATGTGTATTTTGTACCTATTTTTTTATACGTATTTACATTATTTAATGTGTATTTTGTTTATATATTTTCATACAAATTTACGTCATTATATGTGTATTTGTATAAATATTTTGATACAAATTTACTTTATTTCATGTATATTGTATATATATCTCAACTCAAATTTAGCTTATTTTGTGTGTATTTTGTATATATTTTCATACAAATTTAATTACTTCTGTGTATTTTTGTATATAGTTTTATATAAATTTACGTTATTTTATGTGTATTTTGTATATTTATATTTATACAAATACACATTCTTTTATTGGTATTTTGTTTATTTATTTTGATACGAATTTACATTATTTTATGTTTTTTTTGTATACATTTTTTTATACGTATTTACTTCATTCTATGTGTATTTTGTATATATATTTTTATAGAAGCTACGTTATTTTATGTGTATTCGTACATATATTTTGAAACAAATTTACAATGTTTTATATGTATTTTGCATATCTATTTCAATACAAATTTACCTTATTGTATGTGTTTTTTGTATATTTATTTTAATACATATTTAATTTTTTGATGTGTATTTTGGTATATGTATTTAAAAAAAATGCGTTATTTTATGGGTATTTTGCTTCTTTATTTTCTTACAAATGTACATTATTTTATTAATATTCTGTGTATTTATTTTGATACGATTTTACATTATTCTATTTGTGTTTTGTACATATTTTTTTATAAAAATTTATTATTTTAAGTGTATTTGTTTATGTATTTTCATTCAAATTTACATTATTTTATGTGTATTTTGTGTATGTATTTCAATACAAATTTAAAATATTTTTGTGTATTTTTGTATATAGTTTGATACAAATTTAGGTTATTTTATGTTTATTTTGTATATCTATTTTCATACAAATACACATCCTTTTATTGATATTTTGTTTATTTATTTTGACGCGAATTTACATTATTTAATGTGTAATTTGTATATATATTTTTATACGTATTTACATCATTTCATGTGTATTTTGTATAGTTTTAAACAAATTTATATTATTTAATGTGTATTTTGTATATATATATTTATACAAATACACATTCTTTTATTGATATTTTGTTTATTTATTTTGATACGAATTTACATTATTTTATGTGTATTTTGTATACATTTTTTATACGTATTTACTTAATTTTATGTGTATTTTGTATATATATTTTTATAGAAATGTACCTTATTTCATGTGTATTCGTATATATATTTTGAAACAAATTTACATTGTTTATATGTATTTTGCATATCTATTTTTGTGTATTCTGTATTCATTTTTGTTATACATAGAATAATGTAAAATCGTATCAAAATAGGTACACAGAATATCAATAAAATAATTTAAATTTGTATGAAAATAAAGATGCAAAATACCCATAAGATAAAGCATATTTTTCTTTAAAAATACATATACAAAAATACACATAGAATAATTAAATTTGTATTAAACTTAATATACAAAATGCACACATACAATAAGGTAAATTTGTATTGAAAAAAAAAACGCAAAATACAAATAAAACTGTAAATTTGTTTCAAAATATATATACGAATACACATAAAATAACGTAGATTTCTATAGAAATATATATACAAAATACACATGAAATTATGTAAATACGTAAAAAAATATATATATAAAATACATATTAAGTAATGTAAATTCGTGACAAAATAAATAAACAAAATATCATGAAAAGAATGTGTATTTGTATGAAAATAAATAATAGATATTAAATTTGTATGTAATATATATGCAAGATACTCATTAAATAATGTTAATATGTATAAAAAAAAATACAAAGATCAAATAGAATAATGTAAAATGGTATCAAAATAAATACACCGAATATTATTAAAATAATGTAAATTTGTATGAAATTAAAGATGCAAAATTCCCATCAAATAGCGCATTTCTTATAAAAATATATATACCAAAATACACATAAAATATTTAAATTTGTATTGAAATAAATATACAAAATGCACATACAATAAGGTAAACTTCTGTTGAAAGAGATATGCAAAAATACATATAAAAAATTGTAAATTTGTTTCAAAATATATATACGAATACACAAAAAATAACGTAGATTTCTATAAAAATATATATACAAAATACACATTAAATTAGGTAAGTACGTATAAAAAAATGTAAACAAAATACACATAAAATAATTAAATTCGAAACAAAATAAATAAACAAAATACCAATAAAAGAATGTGTATTTGTTCTGTTTATTGTTGTATATAGTTTTATACAAATTTACGATATTTTATGTGTATTTTGTATATATATATTTATACAAATACACATTCTTTTACTGGTATTTTGTTTATTTATTTTGATACGATATTTATGTGTATTTTGTATTCATTTTTTTATACGTATTTACTTCATTTTATGCGCATTTTGTATATATTTTTATAGAAATCAACGTTATTTTATGTGTATTCGTATATATATTTTGAAACAAATTTACATTGTTTTATATGTATTTTGCATATCTATTTCAATACAAATTTACCTTACAGTATGTGCATTTTTTATATTTATTTTAATACAAATTTTAATATTTTATGTGTATTTTGGTATATATATTTTTATAAAAAATGCGTTATTTTATGGCTATTTTGCATCTTTATTTTCACACAAATTTACATTATTTAATTAATATTCTGTGTATTTATTTTGATACGATTTTACATTATTCTATTTGTGTTTGTATATATTTTTTTTATACATATTTACATTATTTAATTAGTATTTTGCATATATATTTGATACAAATTTATGTTATTTTAAGTGTATATGTTTATATATTTTCATTTAAATTTCCATTAATTTATGTGTATTTTGCATATGTATTTCAATACAAATTTACCCAATTTTATGTGCATTTTGTATATTTATTTTCATACAAATTTAAATTATTTTTGTGTATTTTTGTATATAGTTTTATACAAACTTAGGTTATTTTATGAGTATTTTGTATATCTATTTTCATACAAATACACATTCTTTTATTGATATTTTGTTTATTTATTTTGACGAGAATTTAAATTATTTAATGTGTATTTTGTATATATATATTTTTATACGTATTTACATCATTTCATGTGTATTTTGTATATATATTTCTATAGAAATCTACGTTATTTTATGTGTATTCGTATATAGATTTTTAAACAAATTTACGCTTTAATGTGCATTTTGTATATATTTTCAATACAAATTTAACTATTCTTGTGTTTTTTTGTATATGTATTTTTAAAAAAATATGCTTTATTTTATTTTTATTTTATGGGTATTTTGTATATATATTTCAAAAGAAATTTACCTAGTTTTATATGTATTTTGAATATCTATTTTCATACAAACTCAAATTATTTTTATGTATTTTTGTATATATTTCAATACAAATTTTAGTTATGTTATGTGTATTTTGTAAATCTATTTTCATTCAAATATATATTATTTTATTGGTATTTTGTTGATTTATATTGATACGAATTTATATTATTTTATATGTACTTTGTATATATATTTTTATACGCATTTACATTATTTAATATTTATTTTGAATATATAATTTTATACAAATTCAAGGTATTTTATGTGTATTTGTATATATATTTTCATATAAATTTACATTATTTTATGTGTATTTTGTACATATTTCATTACAAATTTACCTTATTTTATGTTTATTTTGTATGTGTATTTTGTAGATTTATATTTATACAAATACACTTTCTTTTATTGGTATTTTGTTTATTTATTTTGTTTCGAATTTACATTATTTTATGTGTATTTTGTTTACAGTTTTTTATACGTATTTACTTAATTTTATGTGTATTTTGTATATATATTTTTATAGAAATCTTCGTTATTTTATGTGTATTCGTATATATATTTTGAAACAAATTTACATTGTTTTACATGTATTTTTGCATATCGCTTTCAATAGAAGTTTACCTTATTGTATGTGCATTTTGTATATTTATTTCAATACAAATTTAAATATTTTATGTGTATTTTGGTATATATATTTTTATAAGAAATGCGCTATTTGATGGGAATTTTGCATCCTTATTTTCATACAAATTTACTTTATTTTATTAATATTCGGTGTATTTATTTTGATACGATTTTACATTATTCTATTTGTTTTTTTGTATATATATTTTTTTATACATATTTACATTATTTAAATGTATCTTGCATATATATTACATACAAATTTATTATCTATTATTTATTTTCATAGAAATACACATTCTTTTCATGATATTTTGTTTATTTATTTTGTCACGAATTTACATTACTTAATATGTATTTTATATATGTATATATATATATATATATATATATATATATATATATATATATATATATATATATATATATATATATATATATATATATATATATATATATATATATATATATATATATATATATATATATATATATATATATATATATATGTATATATATTTTTTTTTATACGTATTTACATAATTTCATGTGTATTTTGTATATATATTTCTATAGAAATCTACGTTATATGCAAGATACACATTAAATAATGTAAATGTGCATAAAAAAATATATACAAAAAAGAAATAGAATAATGTAAAATCCTATCAATATAAATACACAGAATATCAATAAAATAATGTAAATTTGTATGAAAAGAAAGATGCAAAATTCCCATAAAATAGCGCATTTTTTTATAAAAATATATATATACCCAAAAACACATAAAATATTTAAATTTGTATTAAAATAAATATACAAAATGCATATACAGTAAAGTAAATATGTATTGAAAGAGATATTCAAAAATACATATAAAACAAAGTAAATTTGTTTCAAAATATATATACGAATACACATAAAATAACGTAGATTTCTATAGAAATATCTATACAAAATACACATGAAATTTTGTAAATACGTATAAAAATATATATACAAAATACATATCTAGGTAAATTCGTGTCAAAATAAATAAACAAAATATCATGAAAAGAATGTGTATTTGTATGAAAATAAATAATAGATATTAAATTTGTATGAAATATATATGCAAGATACACATTAAATAATGTAAATATGTATAAAAAATATATATACAAAAACCAAATAGAATAATGTGAAATCGTATCAAAATAAATACACCGAATATTAATAAAATAATGTAAATTTGTATGAAAATAAAGATGCAAAATTCCCATCAAATAGCGCATTTCTTATAAAAATATATATATATATATATATATATATATATATATATATATATATATATATATATATATATATATATATATATATATATATATATATATATATATATATATATATATATATATATATATATATATATATATATATATATATATATATATATATATATATATATATATATATATATATATATATATATATATATATATATATATATATATATATATATATATATATATATATATATATATATATATTTATATATATATATATCAAAATACACATAAAATATTTAAATTTGTATTGAAGTAAATATACAAAATGCACATACAATAAAGTAAACTTGTATTGAAAGAGATATGCAAAAATACATATAAAACAATGTAAATTTGTTTCAAAATATATATACGAATACACATAAAATAACGTAGATTTCTATAAAAATATATATACAAAATACACATAAATTAAGTAAAAACGTATAAAAATAGATATACAAAATACACATACAATAATGTAAAATTGTTTCAAAAAAAATAAAGAGAATATAGAAAAAAAATAATGTAAATTTGTATGAAAATAAAAATGCAAAATACCCATAAAATAAAGCATATTTTTATAAAAATACATATACAAAAATACACATAGCATAATTAAATTTGTATTAAAATTAATATACAAAATGCATATACAATAAGGTAAATTTATTGAAAAAATATGCAAAATACACATAAAACAGTGTAAATTTATTTCAAAATCCATATACGAATACTCATAAATCAACGTAGATTTCTATAGAAATATATATACAAAATACACATCAAATGATGTAAACACGTATAAAAATATATATATAAAATACACATTAAATAATGTAAATTCGCGTCAAAATAAATAAACAAAATATCAATAAAAGAATGCGTATTTGTATGAAAATAGATATACAATATACACATAAAATCACCTAAATTTGTATAAAACTATATACAAAAATACACAAAAATAATTTTAATTTGTATGAAAATAAATATACAAAATACACATAAAATTAGGTAAATTTGTATTGAAATACATTTACAAAATACACATAAAATAATGTAAATTTGAATGAAAATATATAAACAAATACACTTAAAATAACGTAAATTTGTATGAAATATTTATAAAAAATACACATTAAATAATGTAAATATGTATAAAAAATATATACAAAACACAAATAGAATAATATAAAATCGTATCAAAATAAATACACAGAATATTAATAAAATAATGTAAATTTGTATGAAAATTAAGATGCAAAATACCCATAAAATAACGCATTTTTTATAAAAATATTTATACCAAGACACATAAAATATTTGAATTTGTATTAAAATAAATTTACAAAATGCACATACAATAAGGTAAATTTGTATTGAAATAGATATGCAAAATACATATAAAACCATGTAAATTTTTTTCAAAATATAAATACGATAACACTTAAAATAACGTAGATTTCTATGAAAATAAATATACAAAATACACATAAAATGAAGTAAATACATATAAAAAAAAGGTATACAAAATACACATAAAATAATGTAAACTCGTATCAAAATAAATAAACAAAATACTAATAAAAGAATGTGTATTGTATAAATCTAAATATACAAAATACAAATAAAATAACGTAAATTTATATAAAACTATATGCAAAAATACACAAAAGTTATTAAATTTGTGTGAAAATAGATATACAAAATACATGTGTATTTTGTATATTTATTATCATACAAATTGAAATTTTTTTTGTTTATTTTTTTATATATTTTCAAACAAATTTTCGTTATTTTATGTGTATTTTGTATATTTATTTTTACTTCAAATATATTTTCTTTTATCTGAATTTTGTTTATTGAATTTGAAACGAATTTACCTTATTTTTTATATCGATTTTCATACAAATTAAAATACTTCTGTGTATTTTTGTATATAGTTTTATATAAATTTACGTTATTTTATGTGTATTTTGTATATTTATATTTATACAAATACACATTCTTTTATTGGTATCTTGTATATTTATTTTGATACGAATTTACATTATTTTATGTGTATTTTGTATACATTTTTTTTATACGTATTTACTTCATTTTATGTGTATTTTGTATATATATTTTTATAGAAATCTACGTTATTTTATGTGTATTCGTATATATATTTTGAAACAAATTTACATTGTTTTATATGTATTTTGCATATCTATTTCAATACAGATTTACCTTATTGTCTGTGTATTTTGTATATTTATTTTAATACAAATTAGTTTTTTCATGTGTATTTTGGTATATATATTTTTATAAAAAATGCGTTATTTAATGGGTATTTTGCATCTTTATTTTCATACACATTCACATTGTTTTATTAATATTCTGTGTATTTATTTTGATACAATTTTACATTATTCTATTTGTGTTTTGTATATATTTTTTTATACATATTTACATTATTTAATGTGTATTTTGTATATTTTAAAACAAATTTACGTTATTTTATGCGCATCTGTTAAAATATTTTGATACAAATTTACATTATTTTATGTATTTTGTATATATATTTCAATACAAATTTAGTTTATTTTATATATATTTTGTATATCTATTTTCATTTGTATCAAAATAAATAAACAAAATATCAATAAAATAATGTAAGTTTGTATGAGAAAACATATACAAATACACATAAAATAACGCAAATTTCTAAAAAAATATATGTACAAAAATGCACATAAAATAAAGTAAATTTGCATTAAAATACATATACAAAACACACATTAAATAATGTAAATGCGTACATAAAATAACCTAAATTTGTATAAAACTATATACAAAAATACAGAAAAATATATATGCAAAAAACAAATAGCATAATGTAAAATTGTATCAAAATATATACACCGAATATTAATAAAATAATGTAAATTTGTATGAAAATAAAGATGCAAAATTCCCATCAAATAGCGCATTTCTTATAAAAATATATATACCAAAATACACATAAAATATTTAAATTTGTATTGAAATAAATGTACAAAATGCACATACAATAATGTAAACTTCTATTGAAAGAGATATGCAAAAATACATATAAAACAATGTAAATTTTATAAAAAAAATATATACAAAATACACATAAAATTAAGTAAAAACGTATAAAAAAATGTAAACAAAATACACATAAAATAATGTAAATTCGAAACAAAATAAATAAACAAAATACCAATAAAAGAATGTATATCTATTTATTTTAATACAAAATCGAATATTTTATGTTTTTTTGTATATATATTGTTATAAAAAATACGTTATTTTATGGGTATTTTGCATCTTAATTTTCATACAAATTTACATTATTTTATTAATATTTTCTGTATTTATTTTGATACGATTTTACATTATTTTATTTGTGTTTTGTATATATTTTTTTTATACATATTTACATTATTTAATGTGTTTTTTGTATAAATATTTGATACATATTTACGTTATTTTAAGTTATTTTATGTGTATTTGTTTATATATTTTGACACAAATTTTCAATATTTTATGGGTATTTTGTATATATATTTCAAAAGAAATTTACCTAGTTTTATGTGTATTTTGAATATCTATTTTCATACAAACTCAAATTATTTTTATGTATTTTTGTATATATTTCAATACAAATTTTAGTTATGTTTTGTGTATTTTGTAAATCTATTTTCATTTAAATATATATTATTTTATTGGTATTTTGTTAATTTATATATTGATACGAATTTACATTATTTTATATGTACTTTGTATATATATTTTTATACGCATTTACATTATTTAATATTTATTTTGAATAAATAATTTTATACAAATTCATGGTATTTTATGTGTATTTGTATATATATTTTCATATAAATTTACATTATTTTATGTGTATTTTGTACATATATTTCATTACAAATTTACCTTATTTTATGTTTATTTTGTATGTGTATTTTGTACATTTATATTTATACAAATTCACATTCTTTTATTGGTATTTTGTTTATTTATTTTGTTTCGAATTTACATTATTTTATTTGTATTTTGTTTACATTTTTTTATACGTATTTACTTAATTTTATGTGTATTTTGTATATATATATTTTTATAGAAATCTACGTTATTTTATGTGTATTCGTATATATATTTTGAAACAAATTTACATTGTTTTATATGTATTTTTGCATATCTCTTTCAATAGAAGTTTCCTTATTGTATGTGCATTTTGTATAATTATTTCAATACAAATTTAAATATTTTATGTGTATTTTGCTATATATATTTTTATAAGAAATGCGCTATTTGATGGGAATTTTGCATCTTTATTTTCATACAAATTTACATTATTTTATTAATGTTCGGTGTATTTATTTTGATACGATTTTGTTTTATATGTATTTTTGCATATCTCTTTCAATACAAATTTACCTTATTGTATGTGCATTTTGTATATTTATTTTAATACAAATTTAAATATTTTATGTGTGTTTTGGTATATATATTTTGATACGATTTTACATTATTCTATTTGTTTTTTGTATATACTTTTTTATACATATTTACATTATTTAATGTGTATCTTGCATATATATTTTATACAAATTTATTGTCTATTATCTATTTTCATACAAATACACATTCTTTTCATGATATTTTGTTTATTTATTTTCACACGAATTTACATTATTTGATATGTATTTTGTATATATATTTTTATACGTATTCACATAATTTCATATGTATTTTGTATATATATTTCTATAGAAATCTACTTTATTTTATGTGTGTTCGTATATATATTTTGAAACAAATTTACATTGTTTTATATGTATTTTTGAATATCTCTTTCAATACAAATTTACCTTACTGTATATGCATTTTGTATATTTATTTCAATACAAATTTAAATATTTTATGTGTATTTTGTATATATATTTTTACAAAATATGCGATAATATCTGGGAATTTTGCATCTTTATTTTCATACAAATCTACATTATTTTATTGATATTCTGTGTATTTATTTTGATACGATTTTACATTATTCTATTTGTTTTTTGTATATATATTTATATCACATTTACATTATTTAATGTGTATCTTGCATATATATTTTATACAAATTTACGTTATTTGATGTGTATTTTGTATATGTATTTCAATACAAATTTACCTAATTTTATGTGTATTTTGTATATTTCTTTTATATAAATATAAATATTTTATATAATTTTATACAAATATAAATTTTTTTTGTGTATTTTTGTATATAGTTTTATACAAATTTAGGTTATTTTATGTACGCATTTACATTATTTAGTGTGTGTTTTGTATATATATTTTTATGCAAACTTACTTCATTTTATGTGCATTTTTGTACATATATTTTTATAGAAATTTGCGTTATTTGTATATGTTTTCTCATACAAATTTACATTATTTTATTGCTATTTTGTTTATTTATTTTGATACGAATTACATGATTATATATGTATTTTGTACATATTTTTAATACGTATTTACATTACTTAATGTGTATTTTGTTTATATATTTTATTGTGTATTTACTTCATTTTATGTGTATTTTGTATATATATTTTTATAGAAATCTACGTTATTTTATGTGTATTCGTATACATATTTTGAAACAAATTTACATTGCTTTATATGTATTTTGCATATCTATTTCAATACAAATTTACATTATTGTACATATAAAACAATGTAAATTTGTTTCAAAATATATGTACGAATACACATAAAATAACGTAGATTTCTATAAAAATATATATACAAAATACACATAAAATTAAGTAAATACGTATAAAAAAATGTAAACAAAATACACATAAAATAATGTAAATTCGAAACAAAATAAATAAACAAAATACCAATAAAAAAATGTGTATTTGAATAAATATAAATGTATAAAATACACATACAAAATAAACATAAAATAAGGTAAATTTGTAATGAAATATATGTACAAAATACACATAAAATAATGTAAATTTATATGAAAATATATATACAAATACACATAAAATACCATGAATTTGTATAAAATTATATATTCAAAATAAATATTAAATAATGTAAATGCGTATAAAAATATATATACAAAGTACATATAAAATAATGTAAACTCGTATCAATATAAATCAACAAAATACCAATAAAATAATATATATTTGAATGAAAATAGATTTACAAAATACACATAACCTAACTAAAATTTGTATTGAAATATATACAAAAATACATAAAAATCATTTGAGTTTGTATGAAAATAGATATTCAAAATACACATAAAACTAGGTGAATTTCTTTTGAAATACATATACAAAATACCCATAAAATATTGTAAATTTGTGTCAAAATATATAAACAAATACACATAAAATGACGTAAATTTGATTGAAAAATATATACAAAATACACATAGAATAATGTCAAATTTGTATGAAAATAAAGATGCAAAATACCCATAAAATAAAGCATATTTTTATAAAAATACATATAGAAAAATACACATAGAATAATTAAATTTGTATTAAAATTAATATTCAAAATGCATATACAATAAATTTAAATTTGATTATATTAAATGAAATAAATATACAAAATAAACATAAAATAAGGTAAATTTGTAATAAAATATATGTAAGAATACACATAAAATAATATAAATTTGTATGAAAATATATATACAAATACACATAAAATAACATGAATTTGTATAAAATTTGTTTCAAAATTTATAGGAATACACACAATAAAATTACGTAATTTTTTATGAAAATGTATATATAAAATACACATAAAATAATTTAAATACGTAGAAAAATATATATACAAAATACATAAAATAATGTAAATTCGTAAAAAGTTAAATACACAAAATTCCAATAAAAGAATGTATATTTGTAGGAAAATATATATACAAAAAGCAAATAAAATAACTAAAATTTGTATAAAAATATATACAAAAATACACAAAAATAATTTAAGTTTGTTTGAAAATAGATATGCAAAATACACATAAAGTTAGGCAAATTTGTATTGAAATACATATACAAAACTCACATAAAATAATGTAAATTTGTATGAAAATATATAAACAAACACATATAAAATAACGTAAATTTGGATAAAATATATATACAAAATATAAATTAAATATTTTAAATATGTATAAAAATATATTATATTATATATATTTTCATTGATATTTGCTTATTTATGTGTATTTTGTATATGTTTTCTCATACAAATTTACATTATTTTATTGGTATTTTGTCTATTTATTTTGATACGAATTACATGATTATTTGTGTATTTTCACATTTTTTTTATACGTATTTACATTATTTAATGTATATTTTGTTTATATATTTTTATACAAATCTACGTTATTATATGTGTATTTGTATAAGTATTTTGATACAAATTTACATTATTTTATGTGTTTTGTATATATATTTCAATTCAAATTTAGCTTATTATATGTGTATTTTGTATATCTATTTATTTTAATACAAAATCAAATATTTTATGTTTTTTCGTATATATATTTTTATAAAAAATGCGTTATTTTATGGGTATTTTGCATCTTAATTTTCATACAAATTTACATTATTTTATTAATATTTTCTGTATTTATTTTGATACGATTTTACATTATTTTATTTGTGTTTTGTATATATATTTTTTATACATATTTACATTATTTAATGTGTTTTTTGTATATATATTTGATACAAATTTACGTTATTTTAAGTCTATATGTTTATATATTTTAATTAAAATTTAAATTATTTTATTTGTATTTTGTATATGTATTTCAATACAAATTTACCTAATTTTATATGTTTTTTGTATATTTATTTTCATACAAGTTTAAATTATTTTTGTGTATTTTTGTATATAGTTTTATAAAAATTTAGGTTATTTTATGTGTATTTTGTATATCTATTTTCATACAAATACACATTCTTTTCATGATATTTTGTTTATTTATTTTGACACGAATTAACATTATTTAATGTGTATTTTGTATATATATTTTTATACGTATTTACATTATTTCAAGTGTATTTTGTATATATATTTCTATAGAAATCTGCGTTATTTTATGTGTATTCGTATATATATTTTGAAACAAATTTACATTGTTTTATGTATTTTGCATATTTTTTTAATACAAATTTACCTTATTGTATGTGCATTTTGTATATTAATTTTAATACAAATTTGATTAATCTATGTGTATTTTTGTATATGTATTTTTATAAAAATATGCTTTATTTTATTGGTATTTTGCATCTCTATTTTCATACAAATTTACATTATTTTATTGATATTCTGTGTATTTATTTTGATATGTTTTTACATTATTCTATGTGTATTTTGTATATATATTTTATATAAAATGTATTTGTTTTCATTTCATACAAATCTACATTATTTTATGTGTTTTTTGTGCATGTATTTAAATACAAATTTAACTAGTTATATGTGTATTTTGTATATCTATTTTGTATGTATATTTTCATAGAAATTTACTCTATTTTATGAGTATTCGTATATATATTTTGATACAAATTTACATTATTAATGTGTATTTTGCATATCTATTTCAATACAAATTTACTTTATTGTACGTGCATTTTGTATATTTATTTTAATACAAATTTAATTATTTTATATGTCTTTTTGTATATATTTTTATGCAAATATGCGTTATTATATGGATATTTTGCATCTTTATTTTCATACAAATTTACATTATTTTATTGATATTCTCTTTAACATTATTCTATGTGTTTTTTGTATATATTTTTTTATATATATATTTACATTATTTAATGTTCATTTTGTATATATATTTTATCCAAATTTACATTATTTTATGTGTATTTGTTTATATATTTTCATACATATTTACATTATTTTATGTGTTTTTTGTATATATATTTTTTCTACGTATTTAAATTATTTTATGTGTAGTTTGTATATACATTTTCATAAAAAAAATACGTTATTATATTGTGTATAAGTATTTATTTTGATACAAATTTTATACAAATTCATATTATTTAATGTGTATTTGTATATATATTTTCATACAAATTTATATTATTTTATGTGTATTTTTTCATATATTTCATTACAAATTTACCTTATTTTATGTTTCTTTTGTATATTTATTTCATTCAATTTTAAATTATTTTATGTGTATATCTGTATTTGTATTTAGGTTATTTTATGTGTATTTTGTATATATATTTTCATCCAAAATTACATTATTTTATTGGTATTTCTTAATTTAATTCGATACGAATTTAGATTATTTCATAGGTATTTTGTATACATATTTTTATACTCATTTACATTATCTTATGTGTGTTTTGTATATATATTTTTATGCAAATTTATCTAATGTTCATTTTTGTACATATATTTTTATAGAAATTTGCGTTATTTTATGTATATAGTTTTATATAAATTTACGTTATTTTATGTGCATTTTGTATATTAATATTTATACAAATACACATTCTTTTATTGGTGTATTGTTTATTTACATTTATACGAATTTACATTATTTTATGTGTATTTTGTATACATTTTTTATACGTATTTACGTAATTTTATGTGTATTTTGTATATGTATTTTTATAGAAATCTACGTTATTTTATGTGTATTCGTATATATATTTTGAAACAAATTTACATTATTTTATATGTATTTTGCATATCTATTTCAATACAAATTTACCTTATTGTATGTGCATTTTGTATATTTATTTTAATACAAGTTCAAATAGTTTATGTGTATTTTGGTATCAATAATCTTATAAAAAATGCGTTATTTTATAGGTATTTTGCATCTTAATTTTAATTTTATATGTACTTTGTATATATATTTTTATACGCTCTTACATTATTTAATATTTATTTTGAATATTTATTTTTATACAAATTCATGGTATTTTATGTGTATTTGTATATATATTTTCATATAAATTTACATTATTGTATGTGTATTTTGTACATATATTTTATTACAAATCTACCTTATTTTATGTTTATTTTGTATGTGTATTTTGTATATTTATATTTATCCAAATACACATTCTTTTATTGGTATTTTTTTTATTTATTTTAATTCGAATTTACATTATTTTATGTGTATTTTGAATACATTTTTTTATACGTATTTACTTAATTTTATGTGTATTTTGTATATATATTTTTATAGAAATCTACGTTTTTTTATTTGTATTCGTATATATATTTTGAAACAAATTTACATTGTTTTATATGTATTTTTGCATATATCTTTCAATACAAATTTACCTTATTGTATGTGCATTTTGTATATTTATTTCAATACAAATTTAAATTTTTTTTGTATATTTTGGTATATATATTTTTATAAGAAATGCGCTATTTTATGGGAATTTTGCATCTTTATTTTCATACAAATTTACATTATTTTATTGATATTCGGTGTATTTATTTTGATACGATTTTACATTATTCTATTTGTTTTTTGTATATACTTTTTTATACATATTTACATTATATAATGTGTATCTTGCATATATATTTTATACAAATTTATTATCTATTATCTATTTTCATACAAATACACATTCTTTTCATGATATTTTGTTTATTTATTTTGACACGAATTTACATTATTTGATATGTATTTTGTATATATATTTTTATACGTATTTACGTAATTTCATATGTATTTTGTATATATATTTAATAGATATTCAAAATACACATAAAATAACCTAAATTTGTATCAAACTATATGCAAAAATACACAAAAATATTTTAAATTTGTATGAAAATAAATATACAAAATACACATAAAATTAGGTAAATTTGTATGGAAATATATATACAAAATACACATAAAATAATGTAAATTTGAATGAAAATACATAAACAAATACACTTAAAATAACGTAAATTTGTATAAAAAAAATATATACAAAACACAAATAGAATAATGTAAAATCGTATCAAAATAAATACACAGAATATTAATAAAATAATGTAAATTTGTATGAAAATAAAGAGGCAAAATACCCATAAAATAACGCATTTTTTTTATTTATAAAAATATATATACCAAAATACACATAAAAAAATTAGATTTGTATTAAAATAAATATATAAAAAACACATACAATAAGGTAAATTTGTATTGAAATAGATATTCAAAATACATATAAAGCAATGTAAATTTGTTTCAAAATATGTATACGAATACACATAAAATAACGTAGATTTCTATAAATATATATACTCAAAATACACATAAAATGAAGTAAATACGTATAAAAAAAATGTATACAAAATACACATAAAATAATGTAAATTCGTATCAAAATAAATAAACAAAATACCAATTAAAGAATATGTATTTGTATAAATATAAATATACAAAATACACATAAAATAACGTAAATTTATATAAAACTATACAAAAATACACAGAAGTAATTAAATTTGTATGAAAATATATACAAAATACACACAAAATAAGCTAAATTTGAATTGAAATATATATACAAAATACATGATATAAAGTAAATTTGTATCAAAATATTTATATAAATACACATATAATAACGTAAATTTGTATGAAAATATTTGTATAAAAAAATGTGTAAAAAATACACATATAATCATGTAATTCGTATCAAAATAAATAAACAAAATAGCAATAAAATAATATAAATTTGTATGAGTAAACGTGTATGTTGCATATTTTTTCAATACAAATTTACCTTATTATATACGCATTTTGTATATTAATTTTAATACAAATTTAATTATTCGATGTGTATTTTTGTGTCTGTATTTTTATAAACATATGCTTTATTTTTTGGGTATTTTGCATCTTTATTTTCATACAAATTTACATTATTTTATTGATATTCTGCTAATTCATTTTGATACGAATTGACATTATTCTATGTGTATTTTGTATATACTTTTCATACAAATTTACGTTATTTTATGTGTATTTGTTTATATATTTTGACACAAATTTACAATATTTTATGGCTGTTTTGTATATACATTTCAAAAGAAATTTACCTAGTTTTATGAGTATTTTGTATATCTATTTTCATACAAACTCAAGTTATTTCTTTGTATTTTTGTATATATTTTAATACAAATTTTAGTTATGTTACGTGTATTTTGTAAATTTATTTTCATTCAAATATATATTATTTTATTGGTGTTTTGTTGATTTATATTGATACGAATTTACATTATTTTATATGTACTTTGTATATATATTTTTATAAGCTGTTACATTATTTAATATTTATTTTGATTATATATTTTTATACAAATTCATGGTATTTTATGTGTATTTGTGTGTATTTTGTATATTTATATTTATACAAATACACATTCTTTTATTGGTATTTTGTTTATTTATTTTGATACGAATTTACATTATTTTATGTGTATTTTGTATACATTTTTTTATACGTATTTACTTCATTTTACGTGTATTTTGTATATATATTTTTATACAAATCTACGTTATTTTATGTGTATTCGTACATATATTTTGAAACAAATTTACATTGTTTTATATGTATTTTGCATGTCTATTTCAATACAGATTTACCTTATTGTATGTGTATTTTGTATATTTATTTTATTACAAATATTTTTAATACAAGTATTTTTGTATATATATTTTAAAAAAATGCGTTATTTTATGGGTATTTTGCTTCTTTATTTTCATACAAATTTACATTATTTTATTAATATTCTGTGTATTTATTTTGATACGATTTTACATTATTCTATTTGTGTTTTGTATATATTTTTTATACAAATTTACGTTATTTTAAGTGTATTTGTTTATGTATTTTCATTCAAATTTACAGTATTTTATGTGTATTTTGTATATGTATTTCAATACAAATTTACCTAATTTTATGTGTATTTTTTATATTTATTTTCATACAAATTTAAATTATTTTTGTGTATTTTTGTATATAGTTTTATACAAATTTATGTTATCTTATCTGTATTTTGTATATTTATTTTTATACAAATACACATTCTTTTATTGACATTTTGTTTATTTATTTTGACGCGAATTTACATTATTTAATGTGTATTTTGTATATATATTTTTATACGTATTTACATCCTTTCATGTGTATTTTGTATATTTATAAAAAAATGCGTTATTTTATGGGTATTTTGCATCTTTATTTTCATACAAATTTACATTATTTTATTTACATACTGTGTATTTATTATAATACGATTTTACATTATTCTATTTGTGTTTTGTATATATATTTTTTATACATATTTACATTATTTAATGAGTATTTTTTATATATATTTTATACAAATTTATGTTAATTTAAGTGTATTTGTTTATATATTTTCATTCAAATTTACATTATTTTATGTGTATTTTGTATATGTATTTCTTTACAAATTTACCTAATTTTATGTGTATTTTGTATATTTATTTTCATACAAATTTAACTTATGTTTGTGTATTTTTATATATAGTTTTATACAAATTTACGTTATTTTATGTGTATTTTGTATATGTATTTTCATACAAATACACATTCTTTTATTGATATTTTAATTATTTATTTTGACACGAATTTACATTATTTAATGTGTATTTTGTATATATATTTTTATACGTATTTACAACATTTCACGTGTATTTTGTATATATATTTCTATAGAGATCTACGTTATTTTATGTGTATTCGTATATATATTTTGAAAAATCTACATTATTTTATGTGTATTTTGTATATATATTTCATTATAAATTTGCCTTATTTTAAGTTTATTTTTATATCTATTTTCATTCAAATTCAAATCATTTTGTGTATATATTTATTTGTATTTACGTTATTTTATGTGTATTTTCTATATATATTTTCATTCAAAATTACATTATTTTATTGGTATTTTGTTCATTTATTTCGATACGAATTTAGATTATTTCATGTGTATTTTCTATACATATACATATAGAGTAAATTTCTTAGAAAATATATATACAAAATACATATAAAATTATGTAAATAAGTATATAAATATATATATCAAATACACCTAAAAAAATGAAAATTCGAATCAAAATAAATAAATAAAATTCCGATAAAAGAACGTATATTTGTAGGAAAATAAATATACAAAATACAAATAAAATTACGAAAATTTGAATAAAAATATATACAAAAATACACAAAATTAATTTCAATTTGTATGAAAATAGATATACAAAATACACATATAATTAGTTAAATTTGTATTTAAATACATCTACAAAATTCACATAAAATAATGTAATTTTGTATGAAATGAAAACAAATTCACATAAAATAACGTACATTGGTATAAAATAGATATACAAAATATACATAGAATAATGTAAAATCGTATCAAAATAAATACACAGAATATCAATATAATAATGTAATTTTGTATGAAAATAAAGATGCAAAATACCCATAAAATAAAGCATATTTTTATAAAAAAACATATACATAAATACACATAGAACAGCTAAATTTGTATTAAAATTAATATATAAAATGCACGTACAATAAGGTAAATTTGTATTGAAAAAATATGCAAAATACACATAAAACAATATATATTTGTTTCAAAATATATATACGAATACACATAAAATAACGTATATTTCTATAGAAATATATATACAAAATACACATGAAATGACGTAAATACGTATAAAAATATATATACACAATACACATTAAATAATGTAAATTCGCATCAAAATAAATAAACAAAATATCAATAAAAGAATGTGTATTTGTATGAAAATAGATATACAAAATACACATAAAATATTGTAAATTTGTATAAAACTCTATACAAAAATACACAAAAAACAATTTAAATTTGTATAAAATATATATACAAAATGCACATGAAATTAGGTAAATTTCTATTGAAATACATATACAAAATACACATAAAATAATGTAAATTTGAATAAAAATATATAAACAAATACACTTAGAATAACGAAAATTTGTATGAGATATATATAGAAAATACACATTAAATAATGTAAAAATGTATAAAAAAATATATACAAAACACAAATAGAATAATGTAAAATAGTATCAAAATAAATACACAGAATATTAATAAAATAATGTAAATTTGTATGAAAATAAAGATGCAAAATACCCATAAAACAACGCATTTTTTATGAAAATATATATCCCAAAATGCATATAAAATATTTAAATTTGTATTACAATAAATATACAAAATGCATATACAATAAGGTAA
Organism: Eriocheir sinensis; assembly: GCF_024679095.1. Taxonomy (NCBI): domain Eukaryota; kingdom Metazoa; phylum Arthropoda; class Malacostraca; order Decapoda; family Varunidae; genus Eriocheir; species Eriocheir sinensis. The sequence goes on along the minus strand of NW_026111743.1, from coordinate 769,926 downwards.
ATTTGTATTGAAATAGATATGCAAAATACATATAAAACAATGTAAATTTGTTTCAAAATATATATACGAATACACATAAAATAACGTAGATTTCTATAAAATATATATACAAAATACACATAACATGAAGTAAATACGTATAAGAAAATGTATACAAAATACACATAAAATAATGTAAATTCGTATCAAAATAAATAAACTAAATGCCAATAAAAGAATGTTTACTTGTATAAATATAAATATACAAAATACACATAAATTAACGTAAAATTGTATAAAACTATATACAAAAATAAATAAAAATAATTAAATTTGTATGAAAATAGATATACAAAAGACACATAAAATAAGCTAAATTTGAATTGAAATAAATATAGAAAATACATAAAATAATGTTAATTTGTATCAAAATATATATTCAAATACACATATAATAACGTAAATTTGTATAGAAATATATAAACAAAATACACATTAAATAATGTAAATACGTATTAAAGATATGTACGTAATGTAAAAATTTATAAAATTAAAGATGCAAATACCCATAAAATATCTCATATTTAAAAAAATATATATACAAAAATACACATAAAATTATTAAATTTGTATTAAAATAAATATAGAAAATACACATGCAATAAGGTAGATTTTTATTGAAACAATAATTAAATTTGCTATGCAAAAAACACATAAAATAATGAAAATTTTTATCAAAATATATACGAATACACACAATAAAATTACGTAAATTTTTATGAAAATATATATACAAAACACACATAAAATAATGTAAATACATAGAAAAATATATATACAAAATACACATAAAATAATGTAAATTCGTATCAAAATAAATAAACAAAATTTCCTCTAAAAGAATGTATATGTGTAGGAAAATATATATACAAAATACAAATAAAAAAAAAAAAATTTGTATAAAAATAATACAAAAATACACAAAATATATATATACAAAAAATATATATACAAAATACACATGAAATGACGTAAATACGTATAAAAATATATATACACAATACACATTAAATAATGTGAATTCGCGTCAAAATAAATAAACAAAATATCAATAAAAAATGTGTATTTGTATGAAAATAGATATACAAAATACACATAAAATATTTTAAATTTATATAAAACTCTTTTTATAAAAATATATATACCAAAATAATAAAATATTTAAATTTGTATTACAATAAATATACAAAATGCACATACAATACGGTAGATTTATATTGAAATAGATATGCTAAATACATATAAAACAATGTAAATTTGCTTCAAAATATATATACCAATACACATAAAATAACGTAGATTACTATAATAATATATATACAAAATACACATTAAATGAAGTAAATACGTATAAGAAAATGTATTCAAAGTACACATAAAATAATTAAATTTGTATTAAAATAAATATACAAAATACACATACAATAAGGTAAATCTATATTGAAATAGATATGCAAAATAAACATAAAATAATGTAAATTTGTTTCAAAACATATACGAATACACACAATAAAATAACGTAAATTTTTATGAAAATATATATAAAAAATACACATAAAATAATGTAAATACGTAGAAAAATATATATACAAAATACACATAAAATTATGTAAATTCTTATGAAAATAAATGAACAAAATTCCACTAAAAGAATGTATATTTGTAAGAAAATATAAATACAAAAAACAAATAAAATAACTAAAATTTGTATAAAAATATATAAAAAATACATAAAAATAATTTAAATTTATTTGAAAATAGATATGCAAAATACACATAAAATTAGGCAAATCTGTATTGAGATACATATACAAATTACACATAAAATATTGTAAATTTGAATGAAAATATATAAACAAATACTCATAAAATAGCGTAAATTTATATAAAATATATATACAAAATATACATTAAATAATGTAAATGTGTAAAAAAAAATATACAAAATACACATAGAATAATGTAAAATCGTATCAAAATAAATAAGCAGAATATCAATAAAATAATGTAAATTTGTATGAAAATAAAGATGCAAAATACCCAAATAATAACTCATATTTTTACAAAAATACACATAAAATAATTAAATTTGTATTAAAATAAATATACAAAATACACATACAATATGGTAAATTTGTATTGAAATAGATATGCAAAATAAACATAAATAATGTAAATTTGTATCAAAATATATATACGAATACCCATAAAATAGAGTAAATTTCTATGAAAATATATATTCAAAACACAAATAAAATGATATAAATAAGTATAAAAATATACATATCAAATACACCTAAAATAATGTAAATTCGTATAAAAATAAATAAACAAAACTACGATAAAAGAACGTATATATGTAGGAAAAAAAAATATACAAAATATATTTGTATAAAAATATATACAAAAATACACAAAATTAATTTCAATTTGTAAGAAAATAGATATACAAAATACTCATATAATTAAATAAATTTGTATTTAAATACATGTACAAAATATACATAAAATTAGGTAGATTTGTATTGAAATACATATACAAAATACACATAAAATAATATTTAAATTTGAATGAAAATATATAAAAAATACACCTAAAATTACGCAAATTTTTATAAAATATATATAAAAAATACACATTAAATTATGTAAATATGTATAAAAAAATATATATACAAAACACAAATAGAATAATGTAAAATAGTATCAAAATAAATACACAGAATCTTAATAAAATAATGTAAATTTGTATGTAAATTAAGATGCAAAATACCCATAAAGAAACGCATTTTTTTATAAAAATATATATACCAAAATACACCTAAAATATTTGAATTTGTATTAAAATAGATATACAAAATGCACATACAATAAGGTAAATTTGTATTGAAATAGATATGCAAAATGCATATAAAACAATGTAAATTTGTTTCAAAATATATATACGAATAGACACAAAATAACGTAGATTTCTATAAAAATATATACAAAATATACATAAAAAGAAGTAAATACGTATAAAAAAATGTATAAAAAATACACATAAAATAATGTAAATTCGTATCAAAATAAATAAACAAAATACCAATAAAAGAATGTGTATTAATTTTGTATAAATATAAATATACAAAATGCACATAAAATAACGTAAATTTGTATTAAACTATATACAAAAATACACAGAAGTAATTAAATTTGTATGAAAATATATATACAAAATAAAAATAAAATAAGCTAAATATGAATTGAAATGTATATACAAAATACATAAAATAATGTATTTTTGTATCAAAATATTTACACAAATACACATTTAATAACGTTAATTTGTTTAAAAATATATAAACAAAATACACATTAAATAATATAAACACGTATAAAAAACATGTACAAAATACACATATAATCATGTATTTCGTATCAAAATAAATAAACAAAATAGCAATAAAATAATAATAATAATAATAAATGGCCTATTCATTTGTAGCAAGCCATTAAATAATGTAAACTCGCGTCAAAGTAAATAAACAAAATATCAATAAAAGAATGTGTATTTGTATGAAACTAGATATAGAAAATACACATAAAATAACCTAAATTTGTATAAAACTATATACAAAAAAACAAAAATAATTTAAATTTGTATGAAAATAAATATACAAAATACACATAAAATTAGGTAAATTTGTATTAAAATACATATACAAAATACATTTAAAATAATGTAAATTTGAATGAAATTATATAAAGAAATACACTTAAAATAACGTAAATTTGTATAAAATATATATAGAAAATACACATTAAATAATGAAAATATGTATAAAAAAATATATACAAAACACAAATAGTATAATATAAAATCGAATCAAAATATATACACAGAATATTAATAAAATAATGTAAATTTGTATGAAAACTAAGATGCAAAATACCTATAAAATAACGCACTTTTTTTAAAATTATATATACCAAAATACATATAAAATATTTGAATTTGTATTAAAATAAATATACAAAATGCACATACAATAAGGTAAATTTGTATTGAAATAGATATGCAAAATACATATAAAACAATGTAAATTTGTTTCAAAATATATATACGAATACACATATAATAACGTAGATTTCAATAAAAATATATATACTAAATACACATAAAATTAAGTAAATACGAATAGAAAAAGTACACAAAATACACATAAAATAATGTAAATTCGTATAAATATAAATAAACAAAATACCAATAAGAGAATGTGTATTTGTATAAATATAAATATACAAAATGCACATAAAATAACGTAAATTTGTATAAAACTATATACAAAAATACACAGAAGTAATTAAATTTGTATGAAAATAGATATACAAAATACACACAAAATAAGCTAAATTTGAATTGAAATATATATACAAAATACATAAAATAAAGTAAATTCGTTTCAAAATATTTTTAACAAATACACATATAATAACGTAAATTTGTAAAAAAAATATATAAACAAAATACACATTAAGTAATGTAAATACGTATAAAAAAAATATTTACAAAATACACAAATAATCAAGTCATTCGTGTCAAAATAAATAAACAAAAAACTAATTAAATAATGTAAATTTGTATGAGAAAACATATACAAAATACACATTAAATAACGTTTTAAGTTTCTATAAAAATATATGTACAAAAATGCGCATAAAATTAGTTTGCATAAAAAAATATATACAAAACACACATTAGATAATGTAAATGAGTATAAAAATATGTATACAAAATACCTATGAAATAATCTAAATTCGTATCGAGTTAAATTAAGAAAATAACAATAAAATAATGTAATTTTGGATGAAAATATATATAGAAAACACATAAAATAACCTAAATACAAATACAAATATACACATTAAATAATTTAAAATTGAATGAAATAAATATACAAAATAAACATAAAATAAGGTAAATTTGTAATAAAATATATGTAAGAATACACATAAAATAATATAAATTTGTATGAAAATATATATACAAATACACATAAAATAACATGAATTTGTATAAAATTTGTTTCAAAATATATACGAATACACACAATAAAATAACGTAAATTTTTATGAAAATGTATATATAAAATATACATAAAATAGTTTAAATACGTAGAAAAATATATATACAAAATACACATAAAATAATCTAAATTCGTAAAAAATTAAATACACAAAAATCCAATAAAAGAATGTATATTTGTAGGAAAATATATATACAAAAAACTAATAAAATAACTAAAATTTGTATAAAAATATATACAAAAATACACAAAAATAATTTAAATTTGTTTGAAAATAGATATGCAAAATACACATATATTTCAATTCAAAATTAGCTTATTTTATGTGTAATTGGTATATCTATTTATTTTAATACAAAATCAAATATTTTATGTTTTTTCGTATATATATTTTTATAAAAAATGCGTTATTTTATGGGTATTTTGCATCTTAATTTTCATACAAATTTACATTATTTTATTAATATTTTCTGTATTTATTTTGATACGATTTTACATTATTTTATTTGTGTTTTGTATATATTTTTTTATACATATTTACATTATTTAATGTTTTTTTTGTATATATATATTTGATACAAATTTACGTAATTTTAAGTCTATTTGTTTATATATTTTCATTCAAATTTACATTATTTTATGTGTATTTTGTATATGTATTTCAATACATATTTACATATTTTTATATGTTTTTTGTATATTTATTTTCATACAAGTTTAAATTATTTTTGTGTATTTTTGTATATAGTTTTATACAAATTTAGGTTATTTTATGTGTATTTTGTATATCTATTTTCATACAAATACACATTCTTTTCATGATATTTTGTTTATTTATTTTGACACGAATTAACATTATTTAATGTGTATTTTGTATATATATTTTTATACGTATTTATATTATTTCAAGTGTATTTATATATATATATATTTATATATATATATATATATATATATATATATATATATATATATATATATATATATATATATATATATATATATATATATATATATATATATATATATATATATATATATATATATATATATATATATATATATATATATTTATATTAATTTTAATACAAATTTGATTAATCTATGTGTATTTTTGTATATGTATTTTTATAAAATATATTTATTTATAGGGAATTTTTTTCTTTTTATTTTTCACAAATTTACATTATTTTATTGATATTCTGTGTATTTATTTTGATATTTAATTACATTATTCTATGTGTATTTAGAAAAAATAAATTTATATAAAATGTATTTGTTTTCATTTCATACAAATCTACATTATTTTATGTGTTTTTTGTACATGTATTTAAATACAAATTTAACTAGTTAGATGTGTATTTTGTATATCTATTTTGTATGTATATTTTCATAGAAATTTACTCTATTTTATGAGTATTCGTATATATATTTTGATACAAATTTACATTATTAATGTGTATTTTGCATATCTATTTCAATACAAATTTACTTTATTGTACGTGCATTTTGTATATTTATTTTAATACAAATTTAATTATTTTATTCGTATTTTTGTATATATATTTTTATGCAAATATGCGTTTTTATATGGATATTTTGCATCTCTATTTTCATACAAATTTACATTATTTTATTGATATTCTCTTTATTTATTTAGATACGATTTAACATTATTCTATGTGTTTTTTGTATATATATTTTTTATACATATTTACATTATTTAATGTTCATTTTGTATATATATTTTATCCAAATTTACATTATTTTATGTGTATTTGTTTATATATTTTCATACATATTTACATTATTTTATGTGTTTTTTGTATATATATTTTTCTACGTATTTAAATTATTTTATGTGTATTTTGTATATACATTTTCATAAAAAAAATTACGTTATTTTATTGTGTGTATAAGTATATATTTTGAAACAAATTTTATACAAACTCATGTTATTTAATGTGTATTTGTGTATATATTTTCATACAAATTTATATTATTTTATGTGTATTTTTTCATATATTTCATTACAAATTTACCTTATTTTATGTTTATTTTGTATATTTATTTCATTCAATTTTAAATTATTTTATGTGTATATTTGTATTTGTATTTAGGTTATTTTATGTGTATTTTGTAAATATATTTTCATCCAAAATTACATTATTATATTGGTATTTTCTTAATATAATTCGATACGAATTTAGATTATTTCATAGGTATTTTGTATACATATTTTTATACTCATTTACATTATCTAATGTGTGTTTTGTATATATATTTTTATGGAAATTTATTTTATGTTCATTTTTGTACATTTATTTTTATAGAAATTTGCGTTATTTTATGTATATAGTTTTATATAAATTTACGTTATTTTATGTGTATTTTGTATATTTATATTTATACAAATACACATTCTTTTATTGCTATATTGTTTATTTATATTTATACGAATTTACATTATTTTATGTGTATTTTGTATACATTTTTTTATACGTATTTACTTAATTTTATGTGTATTTTGTATATGTATTTTTATAGAAATCTATGTTATTTTATGTGTATTCGCATATATATTTTGAAACAAATTTACATTATTTTATATGTATTTTGCATATCTATTTCAATACAAATTTACCTTATTGTGTGTGCATTTTGTATATATATTTTGATACAAATTCAAATATTTTATGTGTATTTTGGTATCAATAATTTTATAAAAAATGTGTTATTTTATAGGTATTTTGCATCTTATTTTTCAGACAAATTTACATTGTTTTATTAATATTCTGTGTATATATTTTGATACGATTCTACATTATTCTATTTGTGTTTTGTATATTTTTTTATACATATTTACATTATTTAATGTGTATTTTGTATATATATTTCATACAAATTTACGTTATTAAATGTGTATTTGTTTATATATTTTCTTTCAAATTTACATTATTTTATGTGTATTTTGTATATGTATTTCAATAGAAATTAACCTAGTTTTATGTGTATTTTGTATATTTCTTTTAATATAAATTTAAATTATTTTTGTGTATTTTTGTATATAGTTTTATACAAATTTAGGTTATTTTATGTACGCATTTACATTATTTAATGTGTGTTTTGTATATATATTTTTATCCAAAGTTTATTTATTTTACGTTCATTTTTGGACATATATTTTTATAGAAATTAGCGTTATTTTATATGTATTTGTATATGTTTTCTCATACAAATTTACATTATTTTATTGCTTTTTTGTTTATTTAGTTTGATACGAATTACATGATTATATGTGTATTTTGTACATATTTTTTATACGTATTTACATTACTTAATGTGTATTTTGTTTATATATTTTTAAACAAATTTACGTTATTATATGTATTTTTATAAATATTTTGATACAAATTTACATTATTTTATGTATTTTGTATATACATTTCAATTCAAATTTAGCTTATTTTATCTGTATTTTGTATATCTATTTCCATACGAATTTAATTACTTCTGTGTATTTTTGTATTAGTTTTATACAATTTTACGTTATTTTATGTGTATTTTGTATATTTATATTTATAAAAGTAAACATTCTTTTATTGGCATTTAGTTTATTTATTTTGATACGAATTTACATTATTATATGTGTATTTTGTATACATTTTCTTATACGTATTTACTTCATTTTATGTGTATTTTGTATATATATTTTTATAGAAATCTATGTTATTTTATGTGTACTCGTATATATATTTTGAAACAAATTTACATTGTTTTATGTGTATTTTGCATATCTATTTTAATACAAATTTACCTTATTGTAAGTGCATTTTGTATATTTATTGTCATTCAAATTTAAATATTTTATGTGTATTTTGGTATATATATTTTCATAAAAAATGCGTTGTTTTATGGGTATTTTGCATCTTTATTTTCATAGAAATTTACATTATTTTATTAATATTCTGTGTATTTATTTTGATACTATTTTACATTATTCTATTTCTGTTTTGTATATATTTTTTTATACATATTTACATTATTTAATGTGTAATTTCTATATAAATTTCATACAAATTTACGTTATTTTAAGTGTATTTGTTTATATATTTTCATTCAAATTTACATTATTTTATGTGTATTTTGTATATGTATTTCAATAGAAATTTAACTAGTTTTATGTGTATTTTGTATATATATTTTATACAAATTTACAATATTTTATGTGTATTTTGTATATCTATTTTCATACAAATACACATTCTTTTATTGATATTTTGTTTATATATTTTGATGCGAATTTACATTATTTAATGTGTATTGTGTATATATATTTTTATACGTATTTACGTCATTTCATGTGTATTTTGTATATATATTTCTATAGAAATATACGTTATTTTATGTGTATTCGTATATATATTTTGAAACAAATATACATTGTTTTATGTGCATTTTGCATATTTTTTCAATACAAATTTACCTTATTGTACGTGCATTTTGTATATTAATTTTAATACAAATTTAGCTATTCTATGTGTATTTTTGTATATTTATTTTTAAAAAAATATGCTTTATTTTATGGGTATTTTGCATCTTTATTTTCATACAAAATTACATTATTTTATTGATATTCTGTGTTTTTATTTTGATACGATTTTACATTATTCTATGTATATTTTGTATATCTATTTTATACAAATGTTCGTTATTTTATGTGAATTTGTTTTCATTTCATACAAATTTACATTATTTTATGTGTATTTTGTACATGTATTTAAATACAAATATAACTAATTATATGTGTATTTTGTATATCTATTTTCATACAAATTGAAATTTATTTTTTTGTTTTTTTGTATATATTTTTATTCAAATTTTCGTAGTTTTATGTGTATTTTGTATATTTATTTTCCTACAAATATACGTTCTTTGATCGGAATTTTGTTTATTTATTTTGATACGAATTTTCATTTTTTTAGGTGTATTTGATATATATATTTTTATACTTATTTACATAATTTTATATGTATTTTGAATAAATATTTTCATAGAAATTTACTCTATATGTATATACAAAAAAACACAAAAATAATTTAAATTTGTATGAAAATAAATATACAAAATACACATAAAAATAGGTAAATTTGTATTGAAATACATATACTAAATACACTTAAAATAATGTAAATTTGAATGAAATTATGTAAACAAATACACTTAAAATAACGTTAATTTGTATAAAATATATATAAAAAATACACTTTAAATAATTAAAATATGTATAAAAAAATATATACAAAACACAAATAGTATAATATAAAATCGTATCAAAATATATACACAGAATATTAATAAAATAATGTACATTTGTATGAAAACTAAGATGCAAAATACCTATAAAATAACGCATTTTTTATAAAATTATATATATCAAAATACACAAAATATTTGAATTTGTATTAAAATAAATATACAAAATACACATACAATAAGGTAAATTTTTATTGAAATAGATATGCAAAAAACATATAAAACAATGTAAATTTGTTTCAAAATATATATACGAATACACATAAAATAACGTAGATTTCTATAAATATATATATACAAAATACAAATAAAATTAAGTAAATACGAATCAAAAATGTATACAAAATACACATAAAATAATGTTAATTCGTATAAATATAAATAAACAAAATACCAATAAGAGAATGTGTATTTGTATAAATATAAATATACAAAATGCACATAAAATAACGTAAATTTGTATAAAACTATATACAAACATACACAGAAGTAATTAAATTTGTATGAAAATAGATATACAAAATACACACAAAATAAGCTAAATTTGAATTGAAATATATATACAAAATACATAAAATAAATTAAATTCGTTTCAAAATATTTTTAACAAATACACATGTGTATTTTGTATATCTATTTTGTATGTATATTTTCATAGAAATTTACTCTATTTTATGAGTATTCGTATATATATTTTGATACAAATTTACATTATTAATGTGTATTTTGCATATCTATTTCAATACAAATTTACTTTATTGTACGTGCATTTTGTATATTTATTTTAATACAAATTTAATTATTTTATATGTATTTTTGTATATATATTTTTATGCAAATATGCGTTATTATATGGATATTTTGCATCTTTATTTTCATACAAATTTACATTATTTTATTGATATTCTTTTTATTTATTTTGATACGATTTAACATTATTCTATGTGTTTTTTGTATATATTTTTTTATATATATTTACATTATTTAATGTTCATTTTGTATATATATTTTATCTTAATTTACATTATTTTATGTGTATTTGTTTATATATTTTCATACATATTTACTATTCGTACCAATAAAGATGTTTTTTGTATATATATTTTTCTTCGTATTTAAATTATTTTATGTGTATTTTGAATATACATTTTCATAAAAAAATTACGTTATTTTATTGTGTGTATAAGTATATATTTTGATGCAAATTTTATACAAATTCATGTTATTTAATGTGTATTCGTGTCAAAATAAATTAACAAAATATCATGAAAAGAATATGTATTTGTATAAAAATAGATAATAGATAATAAATTTGTATGAAATATATATGCAAGATACACATTAAATAATGTAAATATGTATAAAAAAGTATATACAAAAAACAAATAGAATAATGTAAAATCGTATCAAAATAAATACACCGAATATTAATACAATAATGTAAATTTGTATGAAAATAAAGATGCAAAATTCCCATAAAATAGCGCATTTCTTATAAAAATATATATACCAAAATACACATAAAATATTTGTATTGAAATAAATATACAAAATGCACATACAATAAGGTAAATTTGTATTGAAAGAGATATGCAAAAATACATATAAAACAATGTAAATTTGTATAAAACTATATACAAAAATACACAGAAGTAATTAAATTCGTATGAAAATAAATATACAAAATACAGATAAAATAAGCTAAATTTGAATTGAAATATATATATAAAATACATGAAATAAAGTAAATTTGTATCAAAATATTTATACAAATACACATATAATAAATTTGTTTCAAAATATATATACGAATACACATAAAATAACGTAGATTTGTATAAAAATAGATATGCAAAATACACATAAAAATGAAGTAAATACGTATAAAAAATGTATACAAATTATACATAAAATAATGTAAATTCGTATCAAAATAAATAAACAAAATACCAAAAAAAGAATATGTATTTGTATAAATATAAATATACAAAATACACATAAAATAACGTAAATTTGTATAAAACTATATAAAAAATATGAAAATATGAAAATATGAAAATAGATATACAAAATCAACACAAAATAAGCTAAATTTGAATTGAAACATATATATATATATATATATATATATATATATATATATATATATATATATATATATATATATATATATATATATATATATATATATATATATATATATATATATATATATATATATATATATATACAAAATACATAAAATAAAGTAAATTTGTATCAAAATATTTATACAAATACACATATAATAAGGTAAATTTGTATGAAAATATATAAACAAAATACACATTAAATAATGTAAATACGTATAAAAAATATGTACAAAATACACATATAATCATGTAATTCGTATCAAAATAAATAAACAAAATACCAATGAAATAATATAAATTTGTATGAAAAAACATATACAACAAACACATAAAATAACGCAAATTTCTATGAAAATATATGTACAAATAAATTTGCATAAAAATATGAGTATAAAAAAAATATGAGTATAAAAATATGTATAGAAAATACCTATGAAATAATCTAAATTCGTATCGAATTAAATTAAGAAAATACCAATAAAATAATGTAGTTTTGGATGAAAATATATATAGAAAATACACATAAAATAACCTAAATACAAATACAAATATACACATAAAATAATTTAAAATTGAATGAGATAAATATACAAAATAAACATAAAATAAGGTAAATTTGTAATGAAATATATGTAAAAATACACATAAAATAATATAAATTTGTATCAAAATACATATATACAAATAAACATTAAATAACAAGAATTTGTATAAAATTTGTATCAAAATATATACGAATACACACAATAAAATAACGTAAATCAATAGAATATCAATAAAATAATGTAAATTTCAATGAAAATTAAAATGCAAAATATCCATATAATAACGCATATTTGCATAAAAATATATATACAAAAATACATATAAAATAATTAAATTTGTATTAAAGTAAATATACAAAATGCACGTACAATAAAGTAAATTTGTATTGAAATATATATGCAAAATACACATCAATAATGTAAATTTGTATCAAAATATATATACGAATACTTATAAAATAGAGTATATTTCTATGAAAATAAAATAATGTAAGTTTGTATGAAAATAAATATGCAAAATTCCCATAAAATAGCGCATTTCTTATAAAAATAAATATACCAAAATACACATAAAATATTTAAATTTGTATTGTAATAAATATACAAAATGCACATACAATAAGGTAAATTTGTATTGAAAGAGATATGCAAAAATACATATAAAACAATGTAAATTTGTTTCAAAATATATATACGAAAACAAATAAAATAACGTAGATTTCTATAAAAATATATATACAAAATACACATAAAATTAAGTAAATACGTATAAAAAAATGTATACAAAATACACATAAAATAATGTAGATTCGAATTAAAATAAATAAACAAAATACCAATAAAAGAATGTGTATTTGGATAAATATAAATATACAAAATACACATACAAAATAAACATAAAATAAGGTAGATTTGTAATAAAATATATGTAAAAAATACACATAAAATATTGTAAATTTATATGAAAATATATATACATATACACATAAAATACCATGAATTTGTATAAAAATATATATTCAAAATAAGTATTAAATAATGTAAATGCGTATAAAAATATATATACAAAGTACATATAAAACAATGTAAATTCGTATACAAAATACACTTAAAATAATGTAAATTTGAATGAAAATATATAAACATATAGAACTAAAATTACGTAAATTTGTATCAAATATATATACAAAAAAAACATTAAATAATGTAAATATGTATAAAAAAAACATATACAAAACACAAATAAAATAATGTAAAATCGTATCAAAATAAATACAGAAAATATTAATAAAATAATGTAAATTTGTATGAAAATTAAGATGCAAAATACCCATAAAATAACGCATTTTTTTATAAAAATATATATACGAAAAAACATAAAATATTTGATTTTGTATTAAAATAAATAGATATACAAAATACACATAAAATAAGCTAAATTTGAATTGAAATATATTTACAAAATACATAAAATAATGTAAATTTGTATCAAAATACCTATACAAATACACATATAATAACGTAAATTTGTATAAAAATATATAAACAAAATACACATTAAATAATGTAAATACGAATCAAAAATGTATACAAAATACACATAAAATAATGTTCATTCGTATAAATATAAATAAACAAAATACCAATAAGAGAATGTGTATTTGTATAAATATAAATATACAAAATGCACATAAAATAACGTAAATTTGTATAAAACTATATACAAAAATACACAGAAGTAATTAAATTTGTATGAAAATAGATATACAAAATACACACAAAATAAGCTAAATTTGAATTGAAATATATATACAAAATACATAAAATAAATTAAATTCGTTTCAAAATATTTTTAACAAATACACATGTGTATTTTGTATATCTATTTTGTATGTATATTTTCATAGAAATTTACTCTATTTTATGAGTATTCGTATATATATTTTGATACAAATTTACATTATTAATGTGTATTTTGCATATCTATTTCAATACAAATTTACTTTATTGTACGTGCATTTTGTATATTTATTTTAATACAAATTTAATTATTTTATATGTCTTTTTGTATATATATTTTTATGCAAATATGCGTTATTATATGGATATTTTGCATCTTTATTTTCATACAAACTTACATTATTTTATTGATATTCTCTTTATTTATTTTGATACGATTTAACATTATTCTATGTGTTTTTTGTATATATTTTTTTATATATATATATTTACATTATTTAATGTTCATTTTGTATATATATTTTATCCAAATTTACATTATTTTATGAGTATTTGTTTATATATCTTCATACATATTTACATTATTTTATGTGTTTTTTGTATATATATTTTTTTACGTATTTAAATTATTTTATGTGTATTTTGAATATACATTTTCATAAAAAAGTTACGTTATTTTATTGTGTGTATAAGTATATATTTTGATACAAATTTTATACAAATTCATGTTATTTAATGTGTATTCGTGTCAAAATAAATTAACAAAATATCATGAAAAGAATATGTATTTGTATAAAAATAGATAATAGATAATAAATTTGTATAAAATATATATGCAAGATACACATTAAATAATGTAAATATGTATAAAAAAGTATATACAAAAAACAAATAGAATAATGTAAAATCGTATCAAAATAAATACACCGAGTATTAATACAATAATGTAAATTTGTATGAAAATAAAGATGCAAAATTCCCATAAAATAGCGCATTTCTTATAAAAATATATTTACCAAAATACACATAAAATATTTAAATTTGTATTGAAATAAATATACAAAATGCACATACAATAAGGTAAATTTGTATTGAAAGAGATATGCAAAAATACATATAAAACAATGTAAATTTGTTTAAAAATCTATATACGAATACAAATAAAAAAACGTAAATTTCTATAAAAATATATATACAAAATACATATAAAATTAAGTAAATACGTATAAAAAAATGTATACAAAATACACATAAAATAATGTAAATTCGATTTAAAATAAATAAGCAAAATACTAATAAAAGAATGTGTATTTGGATAAATATAAATATACAAAATACATATACAAAATAAACATAAAATAAGGTAGATTTGTAATAAAATATATGTACAAAATACACATAAAATAATGTAAATTTATATGAAAATATATATACAAATACACATAAAATACCATGAATTTGTATAAAAATATATATTCAAAATAAATATTAAATAATGTAAAAGCGTATAAAAATATATATACAAAGTACATATAAAATAAAGTAAATTCGTATCAATATAAATCAACAAAACACCAATAAAACAATATATATTTGAATGAAAATAAATTTACAAAATATACATAAGATAACTAAAATTTGTATTAAAATATATACAAACATACACAGAAGTAATTTGAGTTTGTATGAAAATAGATATACAAAATACACATAAAACTAGGTAAATTTCTTTTGAAATGTATATACAAAATAGCCATAAAATATTGTAAATTTGTGTCAAAATATATAAACAAATACACATAAAATAACGTAAATTTGTATGAAAAATATATACAAAATTCACATAGAATAATGTCAATTCGTATCAAAATGAATGAGCAGAATATCAATAAAATAATGTAAATTTGTATGAAAATAAAGATGCAAAATACCCAAAAAATAAAGCATATGTTTATAAAAATACAGATACAAAAATACACATCGAATAATTAAATTTGTATTAAAATTAATATACAAAATGAGTATTTAATAAGGTAAATGTGTATTGAAAAAATATGCAACATAAACGTTTACTCATACAAATTTATATTATTTTATTGGTATTTTGTTTATTTATTTTGATACGAATTTCATGATTATATATGTATTTTGTTCACATTTTTTTAAACGTATTTACATTATTTATTGTGAATTTTGTTTATATATTTTCATACAAATTTACGTTATTATATGTGTATTTGTATAAATATTTTGATACAAATTTACTTTATTTCATGTATTTTGTATATATATTTCAATTCAAATTTAGCTTATTTTTTGTTTATTTTGAATATATTTTCATACAAATTCTGTGTATTTTTGTATATAGTTTTATATAAATTTACGTTATTTTATGTGTAATTTGTATATTTATATTTATACAAATACACATTCTTTTATTGGTATTTTGTTTATTTATTTTGATTCGAATTTATATTATTTTATGTGTATTTTGTATACATTTTTTTATACGTATTTACTTCATTTTATGTGTATTTTGTATATATATATCTATATTCGTGTATTCGTATACATATTTTGAAACAAATTTACATTGCTTTATATGTATTTTCCATATCTATTTCAATACAAATTTACCTTATTGTATGTGTTTTTTATATATTTATTTTAATTCAAATTTTTTTATAAATAAAAAAAGCGTCATTTTATGGGTATGAAAATAAAGAGGCAAAATACCCATAAAATAACGCATTTTTTTTATTTATAAAAATATATATACCAAAATACACATAAAAAAATTAGATTTGTATTAAAATAAATATATAAAAAACACATACAATAAGGTAAATTTGTATTGAAATAGATATGCAAAATACATATAAAGCAATGTAAATTTGTTTCAAAATATGTATACGAATACACAGAAAATAACGTAGATTTCTATAAATATATATATATATATATATATATATATATATATATATATATATATATATATATATATATATATATATATATATATATATATATATATATATATATATATATATATATACAAATTACACATAAAATGAAGTAAATACGGATAAAAAAAATGTATACAAAATACACATAAAATAATGTAAATTCGTATCAAAATAAATAAACAAATTACCAATAAAAGAATGTGTATTTGTATAAATATAAATATACAAAATACACATAAAATAACGTAAATTTATATAAAACTATATACAAAAATACACAGAAGTAATTAAATTTCTATGAAAATATATACAAAATACACACAAAATAAGCTAAATTTGAATTGAAATATCTATACAATTTTTTTTTTTTTTTTTTTTACAGCAAAGGAGACAGTTCAAGGGCACAAAAAAGTAAACATTAATAAAAAAAAGCCCGCTACTCGCTGCTCCTAAAAAGAATCCAAAGAGGTGGCCGAAAGATTGGTCAGTTTCGGGAGGAGAGGTGTCCTGATACCCTCCTCTTGAAAGAGTTCAAGTCGTAGGCAGGAGGAAATACAGATGAAGGAAGATTGTTCCAGAGTTTACCAGCGTGAGGGATGAAAGAGTGAAGATGCTGGTTAACCCTTGCATAAGGGGTTTGGACAGTATAGGGACGAGCATGAGTAGAAAGTCGAGTGCAGCGGGGCCGCGGGAGGGGGGGAGGCATGCAGTTAGCAAGTTCAGAAGAGCAGTCAGCATGAAAATATCGATAGAAGATAGAAGAGGCAACATTGCGGCGGAATTTAAGAGGTAGAAGACTATCAGTATGAGGAGGAGAGCTGATGAGACGAAGAGCCTTAGCCTCCTCTGTCCAGAAGAGCTGTGTGAGTGGAGCCCCCACACATGAGATGCATACTCCAAACGAGGGCGGACAAGGCCCCTGTATATGGACAGCAACTGTGCAGGGGAGAAGAACTGGCGGAGACGGTACAGAACGCCCAGCCTCGAGGAAGCTGATTTAGTAAGAGATGAGATATGAAGTTTCCAGTTGAGATTTTGAGTTAAGGATAGACCGAGGATGTTTAGTGTTGAGGAAGGTGATAGCTGGGTGTTGTCAAAGAATAGGGATAGTTGTTTGGAAGATTGTGTCGAGTGGATAGGTGGAGAAACTGTGTTTTGAGGCATTGAAGGACACCAGGTTCTTCTTGCCCCAATCGGAAATAATAGTAAGGTCTGAGGCTAAGCGTTCTGCAGCCTCCAGCCTTGAGTCGTTAAGTTCCTGAAGGGTGGGTCTTCTATTAAAAGAAGTTGAATAATGCAGAGTGGAATCATCGGCGTAGGAATGGATAGGACAGTTCGTTTTGGAAAGAAGATCATCAATGACCAACAGGAACCGAGTGGGAGATAGTACAGAACCCTGTGGGACACCACTGTTAATAGATTTAGGGGAAGAACAGTGACCGTCTACCACGGCAGAAATAGAACGGTCAGAGAGGAAACTGGAGATAAAGGTACAGAGAGAAGGATAGAAACCGTAGGAGGGTAGTTTAGAAAGCACAGATTTGTGCCAGACCCTATCAAAAGCTTTTGATATGTCCAGCGCAATAGCAAAAGTTTCACCGAAACGGCTCAGAGAGGATGACCAAGAGTCAGTTAAGAAGGCTAGGAGATCACCAGTAGAACGCCCCTTGCGGAACCCATACTGGCGATCAGATAGAAGGTTAGAAGTGGAAAGGTGCTTTTGAATCTTCCGGTTAAGGATTGATTCAAAAGCTTTAGATAGACAAGAAAGTAAAGCAATAGGACGGTAGTTTGAGGGATTGGAGCGGTCACCCTTCTTAGGTACAGGCTGTATGAAGGCATACTTCCAGCAAGAAGGAAAGGTAGATGTTGACAGGCAGAGGCGAAAGAGTTTGACCAGGCAGGGTGACAGCACGGAGGCACAGTTTTTAAGGACAATAGGAGGCACTCCATCAGGTCCATAAGCCTTCTGAGGATTGAGGCCAGAGAGGGCATAGAAAACATCATTTTGAAGAATCTTTATAACAGGCATAAAGGAGTCAGAGGGGGGATGAGTAGGAGGAATATGCCCAGAATCGTCCAGAGTGCTGAAATCTCCTAGGATGGAGATTTCAGCGAAGGGAGAGTGGGTCAAGATGTGCTCCACTTTAGAATTCAAATAATCAAAGAATTTTACATAGTTGGTAGAGTTAGGTGAGAGATAAACAGCACAGATGTATTTAGTAATAGAATGACAGTGAAGTCTTAACCAGATGGTGGAAAATTCAGAAGAGTCAAGGTCGTGGGCACGAGAGCAAGTGATGTCGTTGCGCACGTAGGCGCAACATCCAGCTTTGGATTGAAATTTAGGATAGAGATAGTAGGAGGGAACAGAGTAGAGATTGCTGTCAGCAGCCTCAGAAACCTGTGTTTCGGTAAGGAAGAGAAGGTGAGGTTTAGAGGAGGAGAGATGATGTTCCACAGAATGAAAATTAGAGCGAAGACCGCGAATGTTGCAGAAATTGAGAAAAAAGAGGTACGAGGAGTTATCAAGACACCTCTCGGGTCGGCAGCCAGAAGGGGAGTCCTCCCTGGGGGAATTTGTGAAATAAAGTAAATTTGTATAAAAATATTTATACAAATACACATAAAAAACACATAGAATAATGTTAAATCGTATCCAAATAAATAAAGAGAATATCAATAAAATAATGTAAATTTGTATGAAAATAAAGATGCAAAATATCCATATAATAACGCATATTTGCATAAAAATATATATACAAAAAGACATATAAAACCATTAAATTTGTATTAAAATAAATATACAAAATAAACGTACAATAAAGTAAATTTGTATTAAAATAGATATGCAAAATACACATTAATAATGTAAATTTGTATCAAAATATATATACGAATACTCATAAAATAGAGTAAGTTTCTATGAAAATATACATACAAAATAGATATACAAAATACACATATAACTAGTTAAATTTGTATTTAAATACATGTACAAAAAACACATAAAATAATGTAGATTTGTATGAAATGAAAACAAATACATTTTATATAAAATATATATACAAAATACACATAGAATAATGTAAAATCATATCAAAATAAATACACAGAATATCAATAAAATAATGTAAATTTGTATGAAAATAAAGATGCAAAATACCAATAAAATAAAGCATATTTTTATAAAAATACATATACAAAAATACACATAGAATAATCAAATTTGTATTAAAATTAATATACAAAATGCACATACAATAAGGTAAATTTGTATTAAAAAAATATGCAAAATACACATAAAACAATGTAAATTTGTTTCAAAATATATATACGAATACACATAAAATAACACAGATTTCTATAGAAATATATATACAAAATACACTTGAAATAATGTTAATACGTATAAAAATATATATACAAAATACACATTAAATAATGTTAATTCGTGTCAAAATAAATAAACAAAATATCATGAAAAGAATGTGTATTTGTATGAAAATAGATATACAAAATACACATAAAATAACCTAAATTTGTATAAAGCTATATACAAAAATGAATAAAAATAATTTAAACTTGTATGAAAATAAATATACAAAAAACATATATAATTAGGTAAATTTGTATTGAAATACATATACAAAATACACATAAAATAATGTAAATTTGAATGAAAATATATAAACATATAGACTTAAAATAACGTAAATTTGTATCAAATATATATACAAAAAACACATTAAATAATGTAAATATGTATAAAAAATATATATACAAAACACAAATAAAATAATGTATAATTGTATCAAAATAAATACAGAAAATATTAATAAAATAATGTAAATTTGTATGAAAATTAAGATGCAAAATACCCATAAAATAACGCATTTTTTATAAAAATATATATATGAAAAAACATAAAATATTTGATTTTGTATTAAAATAAATAGATATACAAAATACACATAAAATAAGCTAAATTTGAATTGAAATATATATACAAAATACATAAAACAATGTAAATTTGTATCAAAATACTTATACAAATACACATATAATAACGTAAATTTGTATAAAAATATATAAACAAAATGCACATTATATAATGTAAATACGTATAAAAAATGTACAAAATACACAAATAATCATGTAATTCGTATCAAAATAAATAGACAAAATACCAATAAAATAATGTAAATTTCTATGAGAAAACATATACAAAATACACATAAATAACGCAAATATCAATAAAAATATATATAATATATTTAAATATTTAAAATATTTAATGTATATTTTGTATATATATTTTATATACCCATTAAATAACGCATTTTTTTTAAAAATATATATACCAAAATACACATGAAAATTTTTTTTTGTATTAAAATAAATATACAAAATACACATACAAAAAGGTAAATCTGTATTGAAATGGATATGCAAAATACATATAAAACATTGTAAAGTTGTTTCAAAATATATATACGAATACACATAAAATAACGTAGATTTGTATAAAAATATATATACAAAATACACATAAAAAAAAGTAAATACGTATAAGAAAATGTATACAAAATACACATAAAATAACGTAAATTCGTATCAAAATAAATAATCAAAATAACAATAAAAGAATGTGTATTTGTATAAATATAAATATACAAAATACACTTAAAATAACGTAAATTTGTATAAAACTATATACAAAAATACACAGAAGTAATTAAATTCGTATGAAAATAGATATACAAAATACAGATAAAATAAGCTAAATTTGAATTGAAATGTATATACAAAATACATAAAATAATGTAAATTTGTATCAAAATATTTATAAAAATACATATAATAACGTAAATTTGTTTAAAAATATATAAACAAAATACAGATTAGGTAATGTAAATACGTATAAAAAATATGTACAAAATACACATATAATCATGTAATTCGTATCAAACTAAATAAACAAAATATCAATAAAATAATATAAATTTGTATGAGAAAACATATACAAATACATATAAAATAACGCTAATTTCTATAAAAATATGTCCAAAAATTAACGTAAAATAAAGTAACTTTGGATAAAAATATATATACAAAACACACATTAAATAATGTAAATGCGTACATAAAATAACTTAAATTTGTATAAAACTATATACAAAAATACACAAAAATAATTTAAATTTGTATGAAAAGAAATATACAAAATACACATAAAATTAGGTTAATTTGTATTGAAATACATATACAAAATACACTTAAAATAATGTAAATTTGAAAGAAAATATATAAACAAATATACATATAATAACGTAAATTTGTATGAAATATATATTCAAAATACACATTAAATAATGTAAATATGTATAAAAAAAATATACTCAAAACACAAATAGAATAATGTAAAATCGTATCAAAATATATACACAGAAAATTAATAAAATAATGTAAATTTGTATGAAAATTAAGATGCAAAATACCTTTAAAATAACGCTTTTTTTTATAAAATTATTGATACCAAAATACACATAAAATATTTGAATTTGTATTAAAATAAATATACAAAATGCACATACAATAAGGTAAATATGTATTGAAATAGATATGCAAAATACATATAAAATAATGTAAATTTGTTTCAAAATATATATACGAATACACATAAAATAACGTAGATTTCTATAAAAATACATATACAAAATACACATAATATTAAGTAAATACGAATAAAAAAATGTATACAAAATACACATAAAATAATGTAAATTCGTATAAATGTAAATAAACAATATACCAATAAAAGAATGTGTATTTGTATAAATATAAATATACAAAATGCACATAAAATAACGTAAATTTATATAAAACTATATACATAAAATAACGCTAATTTCTATAAAAATATATGTACAAAAATGAACATAAAATAAATTTGCATAAAAATATATATACAAAACACACTTTAGATAATGTAAATGAGTATAAAAATATGTATACAAAATACCTATGAAATAATCTAAATTCGTATCGAATTAAATTAAGAAAATACCAATAAAATAATGTATTTTGGATGAAAATATATACAAAATACACATAAAATAACCTAAATACAAATACAAATATACACATAAAATAATTTAAAATTGAATGAAATAAATATACAAAATAAACATAAAATAAGGTAACCTAAAGATAACCTAAGATAACCTAAATACAAATACAAAAATACACATTAAATAATTTAAAATTGAATGAAATAAATATACAATATAAACATAAAATAAGGTAAATTTGTAATAAAATATATGTAAGAATACACATAAAATAATATAAATTTGTTTGAAAATATATATGCAAATACACATTAAATAACATGAATTTGTATCTTAATTTTCATACAAATTTACATTTTTTTATTAATATTTTCTGTATTTATTTTGATACGATTTTACATTATTTTATTTGTGTTTTGTATATATATATTTTTTATACATATTTACATTATTTAATGTTTTTTTTTGTATATATATTTGATACAAATTTACGTTATTTTAAGTCTATATGTTTATATATTTTCATTCAAATTTACATTATTTTATGTGTATTTTGTATATGTATTTCAATACAAATTTACCTATTTATATATATTTTTTGTATATTTATTTTCATACAAGTTTAAATTATTTTTGTGTATTTTTGTATATAGTTTTATACAAATTTAGGTTATTTTATGTGTATTTTGTATATCTATTTTCATACAAATACATTCTTTTCATGATATTTTGTTTATTTATTTTGACGAATTAACATTATTTAATGTGTATTTTGTATATATATTTTATACATTATTTACATTATTTCAAGTGTATTTTGTATATATATTTCTATAGAAATCTGCGTTATTTTATGTGTATTCGTATATATATTTTGAAACAAATTTACATTGTTTTATGTGTATTTTGCATATTTTTTCAATACAAATTTACCTTATTGTAAGTGCATTTTGTATATTAATTTTAATACAAATTTGATTAATCTATGTGTATTTTTGTATATGTATTTTTATAAAAATATGCTTAATTTAATGGGTATTTTGCATCTTTATTTTCATACAAATTTACATTATTTTATTGATATTCTGTGTATTTATTTTAATATGATTTTACATTATTCTATGTGTATTTTGTATATATATTTTATATAAAATGTATTTGTTTTCATTTCATACAAATCTACATTATTTAATGTATTTTTTGTACATGTATTCACAAAAAATATTTAAATTTGTATTGAAATAAATATACAAAATGCACATACAATAAGGTAAACTTCTATTGAAAGAGATATGCAAAAATATATATAAAACAATGTAAATTTGTTTCAAAATATATATACGAATACACATAAAATAACGTAGATATCTATAAAAATATATATACAAAATACACATTAAATTAAGTAAATACGTATAAAAAAATGTAAACAAAATACATATAAAATAATTTAAATTCGAAACAAAATAAATAAACAAAATACCAATAAAAGAATGTGTATTTGTATAAATATAAATGTACAAAATACACATACATAATAAACATTAAATAAGTTAAATTTGTAATGAAATATATGTACAAAATACACATAAAATAATGTAGATTTATATGAAAATATATATACAAATACACATAAAATACCATGAATTTGTATAAAATTATATATTCAAAATAAATATTAAATAATGTAAATGCGTATAAAAATATATATACAAAGTACATATAAAATAATGTAAATTCGTATCAATATAAATCAACAAAATACCAATAAAATAATATATATTTGAATGAAAATAGATTTACAAAATACACATAACATAACTAAAATTTGTATTGAAATATATACAAAAATACATAAAAATAATTTGAGTTTGTATGAAGATAGATATTCAAAATACATATAAAACTAGGTAAATTTCTTTTGAAATATATATACAAAATACCCATAAAATATTGTAAATTTGTGTCAAAATATATAAACAAATACACATAAAATAACTTAAAATAACGTAAATATGTATCAAATATATATACAAAAAACATTAAATAATGAAAATATGTATAAAAAAAATATATACAAAACATAAATAAAATAATGTAAAATCGTATCAAAGTAAATACAGAAAATATTAATAAAATAATGTAAATTTGTATGAAAATTAAGATGCAAAATACCCATAAAATAACGCATTTTTTATAAAAAATATATATACGAAAAACATAAAATATTTGATTTTGTATTAAAATAAATAGATATACATTCTTTTATTGGTATTTTGTTTATTTATTTTGTTTCAATTTACATTATTTTATGTGTATTTTGTTTACATTTTTATACGTATTTACTTAATTTTATGTATGTATATATATTTATAGAAATCTACGTTATTTTATGTGTATTCGTATATATATTTTGAAACAAATTTACATTGTTTTATATGTATTTGCATATCTCTTTCAATAGAAGTTTACCTTGTATGTGCATTTTGTATATTTATTTCAATACAAATTTAAATATTTTATGTGTATTTTTTATATATATATTTTATAAGAAATGCGCTATTTGATGGGAATTTTGCATCTTTATTTTCATACAAATTTACATTATTTTATTAATATTCGGTGTATTTATTTTGATACGATTTTACATTATTCTATTTGTTTTTTGTATATATATATTTTTTATACATATTTACATTATTTAAATGTATCTTGCATATATATTACATACACATTTATTATCTATTATTTATTTTCATATAAATACACATTCTTTTCATGATATTTTGTTTATTTATTTTCACGAATTTACATTAATTAATATGTATTTTATATGTATATATTTTTATACGTATTTACATAATTTCATGTGTGTTTTGTATATATATTTCTATAGAAATCTACGTTATATGGAAGATACACATTAAATAATGTAAATGTGTATAAAAAAATATATACAAAAAAGAAATAGAATAATGTAAAATCCTATCAATATAAATACACAGAATATCAATAAACTAATGTAAATTTGTATGAAAAGAAAGATGCAAAATTCCCATAAAATAGCGCATTTTCTATAAAAATATATATACCAAAATACACATAAAATATTTAAATTTGTATTGAAATAAATATACAAAATGCATATACAGTAAGGTAAATATGTATTGAAAGAGATATTCAAAAATACATATAAAACAAAGTAAATTTGTTTCAAAATATATATACGAATACACATAAAATAACGTAGATTTCTATAGAAATATATATACAAAATACACATGAAATTATGTAAATACGTATAAAAATATATATATATATACAAAATACATATCTAGGTAAATTCGTGTCAAAATAAATAAACAAAATATCATGAAAAGAATGTGTATTTGTATGAAAATAAATAATAGATAATAAATTTGTATGAAATATATATGCAAGATACACATTAAATAATGTAAATATGTATAAAAAAATATATACAAAAAACAAATAGAATAATGTGAAATCGTATCAAAATAAATACACCGAATATTAATAAAATAATGTAAATTTGTATGAAAATAAAGATGCAAAATTCCCATCAAATAGCGCATTTCTTATAAAAATATATATACGAAAATACACATAAAATATTTAAATTTGTATTGAAGTAAATATACAAAATGCACATACAATAAGGTAAACTTGTATTAAAAGCGATATGCAAAAATACATATAAAACAATGTAAATTTGTTTCAAAATATATATACGAATACACATAAAATAACGTAGATTTCTATAAAAATATATATACAAAATACACATAAATTAAGTAAATACGTATAAAAATAGATATACAAAATACACATAGAATAATGTAAAATTGTTTTAAAAAAATAAACAGAATATAAATAAAATAATGTAAATTTGTATGAAAATAAAAAAGCAAAATACCCATAAAATAAAGCATATTTTTATAAAAATACATATACAAAAATACACATAGTATAATTAAATTTGTATTAAAATTAATATACAAAATGCATATACAATAAGGTAAATTTATTGAAAAAATATGCAAAATACACATAAAACAGTGTAAATTTATTTCAAAATCTATATACGAATACTCATAAATCAACGTAGATTTCTATAGAAATATATATACAAAATACACATCAAATGATGTAAACACGTATAAAAATATATATATAAAATACACATTAAATAATGTAAATTCGCGTCAAAATAAATAAACAAAATATCAATAAAAGAATGTGTATTTGTATGAAAATAGATATACAATATACACATAAAATCACCTAAATTTGTATAAAACTATATACAAGAAAACACAAAAATATTTTTAATTTGTATGAAAATAAATATACAAAATACACATAAAATTAGGTAAATTTGTATTGAAATACATTTACAAAATACACATAAAATAATGTAAATTTGAATTAAAATATATAAGCAAATACACTTAAAATAAATTAAATTTGTATAAAATATATATAAAAAATATACATTAAATAATGTAAATATGTATAAAAAAATATATACAAAACACAAATAGAATAATATAAAATCGTATCAAAATAAATACACAGAATATTAATAAAATAATGTAAATTTGTATGAAAATTAAGATGCAAAATACCCATAAAATAACGCTTTTTTTTTAATATTTATACCAAGACACACATAAAATATTTGAATTTGTATTAAAATAAATATACAAAATGCACATACAATAAGGTAAATTTGTATTGAAATAGATATGCAAAATACATATAAAACCATGTAAATTTTTTTCAAAATATATATACGAATACACATAAAATAACGTAGATTTCTATGAAAATAAATATACAAAATACACATAAATGAAGTAAATACGTATAAAAAAAGGTATACAAAATACACATCAAATAATGTAAACTCGTATCAAATTAAATAAACAAAATACTAATAAAAGAATGAGTATTGTATAAATATAAATATACAAAATACAAATAAAATAACGTAAATTTATATAAAACTATATGCAAAAATACACAAAAGTAAGTAAATTTGGGTGAAAATAGATATACAAAGTACATGTGTATTTTGTATATTTATTTTCATTCTATTTTGAAATTATTTTTGTTTATTTTTTTAAATATTTTCAAACAAATTTTCGTTATTTTATGTGTATTTTGTATATTTATTTTTTCTACAAATATACTTTCTCTTATCTGAATTTTGTTTATTGAATTTGAAACGAATTTACCTTATTTTGTATATCTATTTTCATACAAATTAAAATACTTCTGTGTATTTTTGTATATAGTTTTATATAAATTTACGTTATTTTATGTGTATTTTGTATATTTATTTGAATACAAATTTACATTGTTTTATATGTATTTTGCATATTTATTTCAATACAAATTTACCTTATTGTATGTGTTTTTTGTATATTTATTTTAATACAAATTTAATTTTTTGATGTGTATTTTGGTATATATATTTTTATAAATAAAAAAAATACGTTATTTTATGGGTATTTTGATACAAATTTACATTATTTTATGTATTTTGTATATACATTTCAATTCAAATTTAGCTTATTTTATCTGTATTTTGTATATCTATTTTCATACAAATTTAATTCCTTCTGTGTATTTTTGTATATAGTTTTATACAAATTTACGTTATTTTATGTCTTTTTTATATCTATATTTATACAAATACACATTCTTTTATTGGTATTTTGTTTATTTATTTTGATACGAATTTACATTATTTTATGTGTATTTTGTATACATTTTCTTATACGTATTTACTTCATTTTATGTGTATTTTGTATATATATTTTTATACAAATCTACGTTATTTTATGTGTATTCGTATATATATTTTGAAACAAATTTACATTGTTTTATATGTATTTTGCATATCTATTTCAATACAGATTTACCTTATTGTATGTGTATTTTGTATATTTATTTTAATACAAATTAATTTTTTCATGTGTATTTTGGTATATATATTTTTATAAAAAATGCGTTATTTAATGGGTATTTTGCATCATACAAATTTTCATTGTTTTATTAATATTCTCTGTATTTATTTTGATACGATTTTACATTATTCTATTTGTGTTTTGAATATATTTTTTTTTATACATATTTACATTATTTAATGTGTATTTTGTATATTTTAAAACAAATTTACGTTATTTTATGCGCATCTGTTAAAATATTTTGATACAAATTTACATTATTTTACGTAATTTGTATATCTATTTCAATACAAATTTAGTTTATTTTATGTATATTTTGTATATCTATTTTCATTTCTATCAAAATAAATAAACAAAATAATAATAAAATAATGTAAATTTGTATGAGAAAACATATACAAATACACATAAAATAATGCAAATTTCTAAAAAAATATATGTACAAAAATGCACACAAAATAAAGTAAATTTGCATAAAAATATATATACAAAACACACATTAAATAATGTAAATGCGTACATAAAATAATCTAAATTTGTATAAAACTATATACAAAAATACACAAAAATATATATACAAAAAACATAGAATAATGTAAAATTGTATCAAAATAAATACACCGAATATTAATAAAATAATGTAAATTTGTATGAAAATAAAGATGCAAAATTCCCATCAAATAGCGCATTTCTTATAAAAATATATATACCGAAATACACATAAAATATTTAAATTTGTATTGAAATAAATATAGAAAATGCACATACAATAAGGTAAACTTCTTTTGAAAGAGATATGCAAAAATACATATAAAACAATGTAAATTTGTTTCAAAATATATATACGAATACACATAAAATAACGTAGATTTCTATAAAAATATATATACAAAATACACATAAAATTAAGTAAATACGTATAAAAAAAATGTAAACAAAATACACATAAAATAATGTAAATTCGAAACAAAATAAAAAAACAAAATACCAATAAAAGAAAGTGTATTTGTATAAATATAAATGTACAAAATACACATACAAAATAAACATAAAATAAGGTAAATTTGTAATGAAATATATGTACAAAATACTCATAAAATAATGTAAATTTATATGAAAATATATATACAAATACACATAAAATACCATGAATTTGTATAAAATTATATATTCAAAATAAATATTAAATAATGTAAATGCGTATAAAAATATATATACAAAGTACATATAAAATAATGTAAACTCGTATCAATATAAATCAACAAAATACCAATAAAATAATATATATTTGAATGAAAATAGATTTACAAAATACACATAACATAACTAAAATTTGTTTTGAAATATATACAAAAATACATAAAAATAATTTGAGTTTGTATGAAAATAGATATTCAAAATACACATAAAACTAGGTAAATTTCTTTTGAAATATATATACAAAATACCCATAAAATACTGTAAATTTGTGTCAAAATATATAAACAAATACACATAAAATAACTTAAAATAACGTAAATATGTATCAAATATATATACAAAAAAACACATTAAATAATGTAAATATGTATAAAAAAACATATACAAAACACAAATAAAATAATGTAAAATCGTATCAATATAAATACAGAAAATATTAATAAAATAATGTAAATTTATATGAAAATTAAGATGCAAAATACCCATAAAATAACGCATTTTTTTAAAAAATATATATACGAAAAAACATAAAATATTTGATTTTGTATTAAAATAAATAGATATACAAAATACACATAAAATAAGCTAAATTTGAATTGAAATATATATACAAAATACATAAAATTATGTAAATTTGTATCAAAATACTTATACAAATACACATATAATAACGTAAATTTGTATAAAAATATATAAACAAAATACACATTAAATAATGTAAATACGAATAAAAAAAATGTACAAAATACACAAATAATCATGTAATTCGTATCAAAATAAATAAACAAAATACCAATAAAATAATGTAAATTTCTATGAGAAAACATATACAAAATACACATAATTAACGCAAATATCAATAAAAATATATATAATATAATATATTTTTATACATATGTAAAATATTTAATGTATATTTTGTATATATATTTTATCCAAATTTACGTTATTTTATATGTATTTGTTTATATATTTTCATACAAATTTACATTATTTTATGTGAGTTTTGTATATGTATTTCAATACAAATTTGCCTAACTTTATGTGTATTTTGCATATCTATTTTCAAACAAACTTAAATTATTTTTGTGTATTTTTGTATATATTTTTATACAAATTTTAGTTATTTTATTTGTTTTTTGTATATATATTTTCCTACAAATATACATTCTTTTATTGGAATTTTGCGTATTTAATTTTTTACGAGTTTACATTATTTTTTGTGTATTTTGTATATATATTTTTCTACGTATTTAAATTATTTTATGTGTATTTTATATATACATTTTCATAAAAATTTACGTTATTTTATTGTGTGTATTCGTATATATTTTGAAACAAATTTTATACAAATTCATGTTATTTTATGTGTATTTGTATATATATTTTCATACAAATTGATATTATTTTATGTGTATTCTTACATATATTTTATTACAAATTTACCTTATTTTATGTTTATTTTGTATATTTATTTCATTCAATTTTAAATTATTTAATGAGTATATTTGTATTTATATTTAAGTTATTTTTTGTGTGTTTTCTATATATATTTTCATCGAAAATTACATTATTTTATTGCTATTTTCTTAATTTAACTCGATACGAATTTAGATTATTTCATAGGTATTTTGTATACATATTTTTATACTCATTTACATTATCTAATGTGTGTTTTGTATATATTTTTTTATGCAAACTAATTTTATGTGCATTTTTGTACATATATTTTTATAGAAACTTAAAACGTTATTTTATGTGTATTTTGTATATGTTTTCTCATACAAATTTACATTATTTAATTAGTTTTTTGTTTATTTATTTTGATACGAATGACTTGATTATTTGTGTATTTTGTAAATATTTTTTTATACGTATTTACATTACTTAATGTGTATTTTGTTTATATATTTTTTTACAAATTTACGTTATTATATGTGTATTT
This sequence comes from Eriocheir sinensis, assembly GCF_024679095.1. NCBI lineage: Eukaryota > Metazoa > Arthropoda > Malacostraca > Decapoda > Varunidae > Eriocheir > Eriocheir sinensis. The sequence continues at coordinate 736,904 of NW_026111743.1, read as the reverse complement.
GTTAAAAATATTTTGAAACGAATTTACTTTATTTTATGTATTTTGTATATATATTTCAATTCAAATTTAGCTTATTTTGTGTGTATTTTGTATATCTATTTTCATACAAATTTAATTTCTTCTGTGTATTTTTGTATATAGTTTTATACAAATTTAAGTTATTTTATGTGCATTTTGTATATTTATATTTATACAAATACACACTCTCTTATTGGTATTTTGTTTATTTATATTTATACGAGTTTACATTATTTTATGTGTATTTTGTATATATTTTTGATTCGTATTTACTTAATTTTATTTGTATTTTGTATATATATATTTATAGAAATCTACGTTATTTTATGTGTATTCGTATATATATTTTGAAACAGATTTACATTGTTTTATATGTATTTGGCATATTTATTTCAATACAAATTTACCTTATTGTATTTGCATTTAGTATATTTATTTTCATACAAATTCAAATATTTTATGTGTATTTTGGTATATATAATTTTATAAAAAAGCGTTATTTTATAGGTATTTTGCATTTTAGTTTTCATACAAATGTACATGATTTTATTAATATTCTGTGTATATATTTTGATACGATTTTATATTATACTATTTGTGTTTTGTATATATTTTTTTATACATATTTTCATTATTTAATGTATATTTTTTATATATATTTTATACAAATTAACGTTATTTTAAGTGTATTTGTTAATATAATTTCATTCAAATTTACATTATCTTAAGTGTATTTTGTATATGTATTTAAATACAAATTTACCTAATTATATGTGTATTTTGTATATTTATTTTCATACAAATTTAAATTATTTTTGTGTTTTTTTGTATAAACATATAGAGTAAATTTCTATGATAATATATATTCAAAATACATATAAAATTATGTAAATAAGTATAAAAATATATATATCAAATACACATAAAAAAATGAAAATTCGTATCAAAACAAATAAACAAAATTCCGATAAAAGAACGTATATTTGTAGGAAAATAAATATACAAAATACACATAAAATTACGAAAATTTGAATAAAAATATATACAAAAAAACAAAAAAATAAATTTCAATTTGTATGAAAATAGATATACAAAATACACATATAATTAGTTAAATTTGTATTTAAATACATGTACAAAATACACATAAAATAATGTAAATTTGTATGAAATGAAAACAAATTCACATAAAATAACGTACATTTGTATAAAATAGATATACAAAATATACATAGAATAATGTAAAATCGTATCAAAATAAATACACAGAATATCAATAAAATAATGTAATTTTGTATGAAAATAAAGATGCAAAATACCCATAAATAAAGCAATTTTTAAAAAAATATATATACAAAAATACACATAGAATTATTAAATGTGTATTAAAATAAATATACAAAATCCACGTACAATAAGGTAAATTTGTATTGAAAAATATACAAAATGCACATAAAAGTGTAAATTTGTTTAAAAGTCTATATACGAATACACATAAAATAACGTAGATTTCTATAGAAATATATATACAAAATAAACATGAAATGATGTAAATACGTATAAAAATATATATATATATATATACAAAATACACATTAAATAATTTAAATTCTCGTCAAAATAAATAAAGAAAATATCAATAAAAGAATGTGTATTTGTATGAAAATAGATATAAAAAATACTCATAAAATAACCTGTTTGTATAAAACTATATACAAAAATACACAAAAATAATTTAAATTTGTATGAAAATAAATATACAAAATACACATAAAATTAGGTAAATTTGTATTGAAATACATATACAAAATACACATAAAATTATGGAAATTTGAATGAAAATATATAAACATATACACTTAAAATAACGTAAATTTGTATCAAATATATATATACAAAATACTCATTAAATAATGTAAATATGTATAAAAAAATATATACAAAACACAAATAGAATAATGTAAAATCGTATCAACAATAAATACACAGAATATTAATAAAATAATGTAAATTTGTATAAAAATAAAGATGCAAAATAGCCATAAATAACGCATTTTTTATTAAAATATATATACCAAAATACACATAAAATATTAAAATTTGTATTAAAATAAATATAAAAAATGCACATACTATAAGGTAAATTTGTATTGAAATAGATATGCAAAATACATATCAAACAATGTAAATTTGTTTCAAAATATATATACGAATACACATAAAATAACGTAGATTTCTATAAAAATATATACAAAATAAACATAAAATGAAGTAAATACGTATAAAAAAATGAATACAAAATACACACAAAAATCGTATCAAAATAAATAAACAAAATACCAGTAAAAGAATGTGTATTTGCATAATTATAAATATACAAAATACACAAAAAATATCGTAAATTTCTATAAAACTATATACAAAAATACACAGAAGTAATTAAATTTGTATGAAAATATATATACAAAATACAGCTAAATTAAGCTAAATTTGAATTGAAATGTACATACAAAATACATAAAATAATGTAAATCTGTATCAAAATATATATACACATACATATAATAACGTAGATTTGTTTAAAAATATATAAACAAAATACACATTAAGTAATGTAAATAAGTATAAAAAATATGTACAAAATACACATATAATCATGTAATTCGTATCAAAATAAATAAACAAAATAGCAATAAAATAATGTAAATTTGAATGAGAAAACATATACAAATAACGCAAATTTCTATAAAAATATATGTACAAAAATGCACATAAAATAAAGTAAATTTGCATAAAAATATATATACAAAACACACACTAAATAATGTAAATCCGTTCATAAAATAACCTAAATTTGTATAAAACTATATACAAAAATACACAAAAATAATTTAAATTTGTTTGAATAGAAATATACAAAATACACATAAAATTAGGTAAATTTGTATTGAAATACATATACAAAATACACATCAAATAATGTAAGTTTGAATGAAAATATATAAACAAATACACTTAAAATAACGTAAATTTGTATAAAATATATATGCAAGATACACATTAAATAATGTAAATGTGTATAAAAAAATATATACAAAAAACAAATAGAATAATGTAAAATCGTATCAAAATAAATACACAGAATATCAATAAAATAATGTAAATTTGTATGAAAATAAAGATGCAAAATTCCCAAAGATTATCGCATTTTCTATAAAAATATATTTACCAAAATACACATAAAATATTTAAATTTGTATTGAAATAAATATACAAAATGCATATACAGTAAGGCAAATTTGTATTGAAAGAGATATTCAAAAATACATATAAAACAATGTAAATTTGTTTCAAAATATATATACGAATACACATAAAATAAAGAAGATTTCTATAGAAATATATATACAAAATACATATGAAATTATGTAAATACGTATAAAAATATATATACAAAATACATATCAAATAATGTAAATTCGTGTCAAAATAAATAAACAAAATATCATGAAAAGAATGTGTATTTGTATGAAAATAGTTAATAGATAATAAATTTGTATTAAATATATATGCAAGATACACATTAAATAATGTAAATATGTATAAAAAAGTATATACAAAAAACAAATAAAATAATGTAAAATCGTATCAAAATAAATACACCGAATATTAATAAAATAATGTAAATTTGTATGAAAATAAAGATGCAAAATTCCCATAAAATAGCGCATTTCTTATAAAAATATATATACCAAAATACACAAAATATTTAAATTTGTATTGAAATAAATATACAAAATGCACATACAATAAGGTAAATTTGTATTGAAAGATATGCAAAAATACATATAAAATAATGTAAATTTGTTTCAAAATATATATACGAATACACATAAAATAACGTAGATTTCTATAAAAATACATATACAAAATACACATAAAATTAAGTAAATACGTATAAAAAAATGTATACAAAATACACAAAATAATGTAAATTCGTATAAATGTAAATAAACAATATACCAATAAAAGAATGTGTATTTGTATAAATATAAATATACAAAATGCACATCAAATAACGTAAATTTATATAAAACTATATACATAAAATAACGCAAATTTCTATAAAAATATATGTACAAAAATGAACATTAAATAAATTTGCAAAAAAATATATATACAAAACACACATTAGATAATGTCAATGAGTATAAAAATATGTATACAAAATACCTATGAAATAATCTAAATTCGTATCGAATTAAATTAAGAAATACCAATAAAATAATGTAATTTTGGATGAAAATAGATATACAAAATACACATAAAATAACCTAAATACAAATACAAATTTACACATCAAATAATTTCAAATTGAATGAAATAAATATACAAAATAAATATAAAATAAGGTAAATTTGTGATGAAATATATGAAAAAATACACATAAAATAATATAAATTTGTATGAAAATATATATACAAATACACATTAAATAACATGAATCTGTATAAAATTTGTATCAAAATATATACTTATACACACAATAAAATAACGTAATTTTTTTTATGAAAATGTATACACTAAATACACATAAAATAATTTAAATACGTAGAAAAATATATATACAAAAAACACATAAAATAATGTAAATATGTATGAAAATATATAAACAAATACACATAAAATGATGGAAATTTGGATAAAATATATATACAAAATGAACATTAACTAATGTAAATATGTATAAAAAAATATATATACAAAAAACACATAGAATAATGTTAAATCGTATCAAAATAAATAAAGAGAATATCAATAAAATAATGTAAATTTGTATGAAAATAAAGATGCAAAATATCCATATAATAACGCATATTTGCATAAAAATATATATACAAAAATACATATAAAATAATTAAATTTGTATTAAAATAAATATACAAAATGCACGTATAATAAAGTAAATTTATATTGAAACAGATATGCAAAATACACATTAATAATGTAAATTTGTATCAAAATATATATACGAATACTCATAAAATAGAGTAAATTTCTATGAAAATATACATACAAAATAGATATACAAAATACACATATAACTAGTTAGATTTGTATTTAAATACATGTACAAAAAACACATAAAATAATGTAGATTTGTATGAAATGAAAACAAATACATTTTATATAAAATATATATACAAAATACACATAGAATAAAGTAAAATCATATCAAAATATATAAAATATATATACAAAATACACATAGAATAATGTAAAATCATATCAAAATAAATACACAGAATATCAATAAAATAATGTAAATTTGTATGAAAATAAAGATGCAAAATACCCATAAAATAAAGAATATTTTTATAAAAATACATATACAAAAATACACATAGATAAATCAAATTTGTATTAAAATTAATATACAAAATGCAGATACAATAAGGTAAATTTGTATTGAAAAAATATGCAAAATACACATAAAACAATGTAAATTTGTTTCAAAATATATATACGAATACACATAAAATAACGCAGATTTCTATAGAAATATATATACAAAATACACTTGAAATAATTTAAATACGTATAAAAATATATATACAAAATACACATTAAATAATGTTAATTCGTGTCAGAATAGATTAACAAAATATCATGAAAAGAATGTGTATTTGTATGAAAATAGCTATTCAAAATACACATAAAATAACCTAAATTTGTATAAAACTGTAAACAAAAATACACAAAAATAATTTAAACTTGTATGAAAATAAATATACAAAAAACATATAAAATCAGGTAAACTTGTATTGAAATACATATACAAAATACACATAAAATAATGTAAATTTGAATGAAAATATGTAAACATATAGACTTAAAATAACGTAAATTTATATCAAATGTATATACAAAAAACACATTAAATAATGTAAATATGTATAAAAAAATATATACAAAACACAAATAAAATAATGTAAAATCGTATCAAAATATATACAGAAAATATTAATAAAATAATGTAAATTTGTATGAAAATTAAGATGCAAAATACCCATAAAATAACGCATTTTTTATAAAAATATATATACGAAAAAACATAAAATATTTGATTTTCTATTAAAATAAATAGATATACAAAATACACATAAAATAAGCTAAATTTGAATTGAAATATATATACAAAATACATAAAATAATGAAAATTTGTATCAAAATACTTATACAAATACACATATAATAACGTAAATTTGTATAAAAATATATAAACAAAATACACATTAAATAATGTAAATACGTATAAAAAATATGTACAAAATACACAAATAATCATGTAATTCGTATCAAAATAAATAGACAAAATACCAATAAAATAATGTAAATATCTATGAGAAAACATATACAAAATACACATAAATAACGCAAATATCAATAAAAATATATTTAATATAATATATTTTTATACATATTTAAAATATTTAATGTATATTTTGTATATATATTTTATCCAAATTTACGTTATTTTATATGTATTTGTTTATATATTTTCATACAAATTTACATTATTTTATGTGAGTTTTGTATATGTATTTCAATACAAATTTGCCTAACTTTATGTGTATTTTCCATATCTATTTTCAAACAAATTTAAATTATTTTTGTGTATTTTTGTATATATTTTTATACAAATTGTAGTTATTTTATTTGTTTTTTGTATATATATTTTCCTACATATATACATTCTTTTATTGGAATTTTGTGTATTTATTTTTATACGAATTTACATTTTTTTATGTGTATTTTGTATATATATTTTTCTACGTATTTAAATTATTTTATGTGTATTTTATATATATACATTTTCATAAAAATTTACGTTATTTTATTGTTTGTATTCGTATATATTTTGAAACAAATTTAATACAAATTCATGTTATTTTATGTGTATTTGTATATATATTATCATACAAATTGATATTATTTTATGTGTATTCTTACATATATTTTTTTAGAAATTTACCTTATTTTATGTTTATTTTGTATATTTATTTCATTCAATTTTAAAATATTTAATGTGTATATTTGTATTTTTATTTAGGTTATTTTATGTGTGTTTTCTATATATATTTTCATCCAAAATTACATTATTTTATTGTTATTTTCTTAATTTAACTCGATACGAATTTAGATTATTTCATAGGTATTTTGTATACATATTTTTATACTCATTTACATTATCTAATGTGTGTTTTGTATATATTTTTTTATGCAAACTAATTTTATGTGCATTTTTGTACATATATTTTTATAGAAACTTAAAACGTTATTTTATGTGTATTTTGTATATGTTTTCTCATACAAATTTACATTATTTAATTAGTTTTTTGTTTATTTACTTTGATACGAATGACTTGATTATTTGTGTATTTTGTAAATATTTTTTATACGTATTTACATTACTTAATGTGTATTTTGTTTATATATTTTTTTACAAATTTACGTTATTATATGTGTATTTGTTAAAAATATTTTGAAACGAATTTGCTTTATTTTATGTATTTTGTATATATATTTCAACTCAAATTTAGCTTATTTTGTGTGTATTTTGTATATCTATTTTCATACAAATTTAATTACTTCTTTGTATTTTTGTATATAGTTTTATACAAATTTACGTTATTTTATGTGCATTTTGTATATTTATATTTATACAAATACAAACTCTCTTATTGGTATTTTGTTTATTTATATTTATACGAATTTACATTATTTTATGTGTATTTTGTATACATTTTTGATTCGTATTTATTTAATTTTACTTGTATTTTGTATATATATATTTATAGAAATCTATGTTATTTTATGTGTATTCGTATATATATTTTGAAACAAATTTACTTTGTTTTATATGTATTTTGCATATCTATTTCAATACAAATTTACCTTATTGTATTTGCATTTTGTATATTTATTTTAATACAAATTCAAATATTTTATGTGTATTTTGGTATATATAATTTTATAGGTATATATAGGTATTTTATATTATACTATTTGTGTTTTGTATATATTTTTTTATACATATTTTAATTATTTAAAGTGTATCTTTTATATATATTTTATACAAATTAACGTTATTTTAAGTGTATTTGTTTATATAATTTCATTCAAATTTACATTATTTTAAGTGTATTTTGTATATGTATTTAAATACAAATTTACCTAATTTTATGTGTATTTTGTATATTTATTTCCATACAAATTTAAACTATTTTTGTTTTTTTGTATAAACATATAGAGTAAATCTCTATGATAATATATATTCAAAATACATATAAAATTATATAAATAAGTATAAAAATATATATATCAAATACACCTAAAAAAATAAAAATTTGTATTAAAATAAATAAACAAAATTCCGATAAAAGAACGTATATTTGTAGGAAAATAAATATACAAAATACATATAAAATTACGAAAATTTGAATAAAATTATATACAAAAAAACAAAAACTAAATTTTCAATTTGTATGAAAATAGATATACAAAATACACATATAATTAGTTAAATATGTATTTAAATACATGTACAAAATACACATAAAATAATGTAAATTTGTATGAAATGAAAACAAATTCACATAAAATAACGTACATTTGTATAAAATAGATATACAAAATATACATAGAATAATGTAAAATCGTATCAAAATAAATACACAGAATATCAATAAAATAATGTAATTTTGTATGAAAATAAAGATGCAAAATACCCATAAAATACATATACAAAAATACACATAGAATAATTAAATTTGTATTAAAATTAATATACAAAATGCACGTACAATAAGATAAATTTGTATTGAAAAAATATACAAAATGCACATAAAAGTGTAAATTTGTTTAAAAATCTATATACGAATACACATAAAATAACGTAGATTTCTATAGAAATATATATACAAAATACACATGAAATGATGTAAATACTTAAAAATCTCTATATATATATATATATATATATATATATATATATATATATATATATATATATATATATATATATATATATATATATATATATATATATATATATATATATATATATATATATATATATATATATATATATATATATATATATATATATATATATATATATATATATATATACAAAATACACATTAAATAATTTAAATTCTCGTCAAAATAAATAAACAAAATATCAATAAAAGAATGTGTATTTGTATGAAAATAAATATACAAAATACACATAAAATTAGGTAAATTTGTATTGAAATACATATACAAAATACACATAAGATAATGGAAATTTGAATGAAAATATATAAACATATACACTTAAAACAACGTTAATTTGTATCAAATATATATACAAAATACACATTAAATAATGTAAATATGTATAAAAAAAATATATACAAAACACAAATAGAATAATGTAAAATCGTATCAACAATAAATACACAGAATATTAATAAAATAATGTAAATTTGTATGAAAATAAAGATGCAAAATAGCCATAAAATAACGCATTTTTTATAAAAATATATATACCAAAATACACATAAAATATTAAAATTTGTATTAAAATAAATATAAAAAATGCACATACTATAAGGTAAATTTGTATTGAAATAGATATGCAAAATACATATCAAACAATGTAAATTTGTTTCAAAATATATATACGAATACACATAAAATAACGTAGATTTTTATAAAAATATATACAAAATACACATCAAATGAAGTAAATACGTATAAAAAAATGAATACAAAATATACATAAAAATCGTATCAAAATAAATAAACAAAATACCAATAAAAGAATGTGCATTTGTATAAATATAAATATACAAAATACACATAAAATAACGTAAATTTGTATAAAACTATATACAAAAATACACAGAAGTAATTAAATTTGTATGAAAATATATACAAAATACAGCTAAAATAAGCTAAATTTGAATTGAAATGTACATACAAAATACATAAAATAATGTAAATCTGTATCAAAATATTGATACAAATACATATAATAACGTAGATTTGTTTAAAAATATATAAACAAAATAAACATTAAGTAATGTAAATACGTATAAAAAATATGTACAAAATACACATATAATCATGTAATTCGTATCAAAATAAATAAACTAAATAGCAATAAAATAATGTAAATTTGTATGAGAAAACATATACAAATAACGCAAATTTTTATAAAAATATATGTACAAAAATGCACATAAAATAAGGTAAATTTGCAAAAAAATATATATACAAAACACACACTAAATAATGTAAATGCGTACATAAAATAACCTAAATTTTTATAAAACTATATACAAAAATACACAAAAATAACTAAATTTTTTTTAAAAGAAATATACAAAATACACATAAAATTAGGTAAATTTGTATTGAAATACATATACAAAATACACATCAAACAATGTAAATTTGAATGAAAATATATAAACAAATACACTTAAAATAACGTAAATTTGTATAAAATATATATGCAAGATACACATTAAATAATGTAAATGTGTATAAAAAAATATATACAAAAAACAAATAGAATAATGTAAAATCGTATCAAAATAAATACATAGAATATCAATAAAATAATGTAAATTTGTATAAAAATAAAGATGCAAAATTCCCAAAAAATTATCACATTTTTTATAAAAATATATATACCAAAATACACATAAAATATTTAAATTTGTATTGAAATAAATATACAAAATGCATATACAGTAAGGTAAATTTGTATTGAAAGAGATATTCAAAAATACATATAAAACAATGTAAATTTGTTTCAAAATATATATACGAATACACATAAAATAAAGTAGATTTCTATAGAAATATATATACAAAATACATATGAAATTATGTAGATACGTATAAAAATATATATATAAAATACATATCAAATAATGTAAATTCGTGTCAAAATAAATAAACAAAATATCATGAAAAGAATGTATTTTTATGAAAATAGATAATAGATAATAAACTTGTATAAAATTTATATGCAAGATACACATTAAATAATGTAAATATGTATAAAAAAGTATATACAAAAAACAAATAGAATAATGTAACATCGTATCAAAATAAATACACCGAATATTAATAAAATAATGTAAATTTGTATGAAAATAAAGATGCAAAATTCACATAAAATAGTGCATTTCTTATAAAAATATATATACCAAAATGCACATAAAATATTTAAATTTGCATTGAAATAAATATACAAAATGCACATGCAATAAGGTAAATTTGTATTGAAAGAGATATGCAAAAATACATATAAAACAATGTAAATTTTTTTCAAAATATATATACGAATACAAATAAAAAAACGTAGATTTCTATAAAAATATATATATAAAATACACATAAAATTAAATAAATACGTTTAAAAAAATGTATACAAAATACAAATAAAATAATGTAATTTAGAAATAAAATAAATGTAAATTTGAATGAAAATATATAAACAAATACTCTTAAAATAACGTAAATTTGTATCAAATATATATGCAAGATACACATTAAATAATGTAAATGTGTATAAAAAAATATATACAAAAAACAAATAGAATAATGCAAAATCGTATCAAAATAAATACACAGAATATCAATAAAATAATGTAAATTTGTATGAAAATAAAGATGCAAAATTCCCAAAAATTATCGCATTTTTTATAAAAATATATATACCAAAATAAACATAAAATATTTAAATTTGTATTGAAATAAATATACAAAATGCATATACATTAAGGTAAATTTGTATTAAAAGAGATATTCAAAAATACATATAAAACAATGTAAATTTGTTTCAAAATATATATACGAATACACATAAAATAAAGTAGATTTCTTTAGAAATATATATAAAAAATACATATGAAATTATGTAAATACGTATAAAAATATATATACAAAATACATATCAAATAATGTAAATTCGTATCAAAATAAATAAACAAAATATCATGAAAAGAATGTGTATTTGTATGAAAATAGATAATAGATAATAAATTTGAATAAAATATATATGCAAGATACACATTAAATAATGTAAATATGTATAAAAAAGTATATACAAAAAACAAATAGAATAATGTAAAATCGTATCAAAATAAATACACCGAATATTAATAAAATAATGTAAATTTGTATGAAAATAAAGATGCAAAATTCCCATAAAATAGCGCATTTCTTATAAAAATATATATACCAAAATACACATAAAATTTTTAAATTTGTATTGAAATAAATATTCAAAATTCACATACAATAAGGTAAATTTGTATTGAAAGAGATATGCAAAAATACATATAAAACAATGTAAATTTGTTTCAAAACATATATACGAATACAAATAAAAAAACGTAGATTTCTATAAAAATATATATACAAAATACACATAAAATTAAGTAAATACGTATAAAAAAATGTATACAAAATACACATAAAATAATGTAAATTCGAATTAAAATAAATAAACAAAATACCAATAAAAGAATGAGTATTTGGATAAATATAAATATACAAAATACACATACAAAATAAACATAAAATAAGGTAGATTTGTAATAAAATATATGTACAAAATACACATACAATAATGTAAATTTATATGAAAATATATATACAAATACACATAAAATACCATGAATTTGTATAAAAATATATATTCAAAATAAATATTAAATAATGTAAGAGCGTATAAAAATATATATACAAAGTACATATAAAATGAAAATAAAGATGCAAAATACCTATAAAATAACGCATATTTTATAAAATTATTGATACCAAAATACATATAAAATATTTGAACTTGTTTTAAAATAAATATACAAAATGCACATACAATAAGGTAAATTTGTATTGAAATAGATATGCAAAATACATATAAAATAATGTAAATTTGTTTCAAAATATATATACGAATACACATAAAATAACGTAGATTTCTATAAAAATACATATACAAAATGCACATAAAATTAAGTAAATACGTATAAAAAAATGTATACTAAATACACATAAAATAATGTAAATTCGTATAAATGTAAATAAAAAATATACCAATAAAAGAATGTGTATTTGTATAAATATAAATATACAAAATGCACATAAAATAACGTAAATTTATATAAAACTATATGCATAAAATAACGCAAATTTCTATAAAAATATATGTACAAAAATGAACATTAGATTAATTTGCATAAATATATATATATATATATATATATATATATATATATATATATATATATATATATATATATTTATATATATATATATATATATATATATATATATATATATATATATATATATATATATAAAAAAAACACAATATATAATGTAAATGAGTATAAAAATAAATTTACATTATTTTATTGATATTCTGTGTATTTATTTTGATATGATTTTACATTATTCTATGTGTATTTTGTATATATATTTGATATAAAATGTATTTGTTTTCATTTCATACAAATCTACATTATTTTATGTGTTTTTTGTACATGTATTGAAATACAAATTTAACTAGTTATATGTGTATTTTGTATATCTATTTTGAATGTATATTTTCATAGAAATTTACTCTATTTTATGAGTATTCGTATATATATTTTGATACAAATTTACATTATTAATGTGTATTTTGCATATCTATTTCAATACAAATTTACTTTATTGTACGTGCATTTTGTATATTTATTTTAATACAAATTTAATTATTTTATATGTATTTTAGTATATATATTTTTATGCAAATATGCGTTATTATATGGATATTTTGCATCTTTATTTTCATACAAATTTAGATTATTTTATTGATATTCTCTTTATTTATTTTGATACGATTTAACATTATTCTATGTGTTTTTTGTATATATTTTTTTATATATATATTTACATTATTTAATGTTCATTTTGTATATAAATATTATCCAAATTTACATTATTTTATGTGTATTTGTTTATATATTTTCATACATATTTACATTATTTTATGCATTTTTTGTATATATATTTTTCTACTTATTTAAATTATTTTATGTGTATTTTGTATATACATTTTCATAAAAAAATTACGTTATTTTATTGTGTGTATAAGTATATATTTTGATACAAATTTTATACAAATTCAAGTTATTTAATGTGTATATGTATATATATTTTCATACAAATTTATATAATTTTATGTGTATTTTTTCATATATTTCATTACAAATTTACCTTATTTTATGTTTATTTTGTATATTTATTTCATTCAATTTTAAATTATTTTATGTGTATATTTGTATTTGTATTTAGGTTATTTTATGTGTATTTTGTATATATATTTTCATCCAAAATTAAATTATTTTATTGGTATTTCTTAATTTAATTCGATACGAATTTAGATTATTTCATAGGTATTTTGTATACTTATTTTTATACTCATTTACATTATCTATTGTGTTTTTATATATATATATATATATATATATATATATATATATATATATATATATATATATATATATATATATATATATATATATATATATATATATATATATATATATATATATATATATATATATATATATATATATATATATATATATATATTTATGCAAATTAATCTAATGTTCATTTTTGTACATATATTTTTATAGAAATTTGCGTTATTAAATAAAGCATATTTTTTATAAAAATACATATACAAAAAATACACATAGATTAATCAAATTTGTATTAAAATTACTATGCAAAATGCACATACAATAAGGTAAATTTGTATTGAAAAAATATGCAAAATACACAAAACAATGTAAATTTGTTTCAAAATATATATACGAATACACATAAAATAACGCAGATTTCTAAAGAAATATATATACAAAATACACTTGAAATAATGTAAATACGTATAAAAATATATATAGAAAATACTCATTAAATAATGTTAATTCGTGTCAAAATAAATAAACAAAATATCATGAAAAGAATGTGTATTTGTATGAAAATAGATATACAAAATACACATAAAATAACCTAAATTTGTATAAAACTATAAACAAAAATACACAAAAATAATTTAAACTTGTATGAAAATAAATATACAAAAAACATATAAAATTAGGTAAATTTGTATTGAAATACATATACAAAATACACTGAAAATAATGTAAATTTGAATGAAAATATATAAACATATAGACTTAAAATAACGTAAATTTGTATCAAATATATATACAAAAAACACATTAAATAATGTAAATATGTATAAAAAATATATATACAAAACACAAATAAAATAATGTAAAATCGTATCAAAATAAATACAGAAAATATTAATAAAATAATGTAAATTTGTATGAAAATTAAGATGCAAAATACCCATAAAATAACGCATTTTTTTTTAAATATATATACGAAAAAACATAAAATATTTGATTTTGTATTAAAATAAATAGATATACAAAATACACATAAAATAAGCTAAATTTGAATTGAAATATATATACAAAATACATAAAATTATGTAAATTTGTATGAAAATACTTATACAAATACACATATAATAACGTAAATTTGTATAAAAATATATAAACAAAATACACATTAAATAATGTAAATACGTATAAAAAAAATGTAGAAAATACACAAATAATCATGTAATTCGTACCAAATAAATAGACAAAATACCAATAAAATAATATAAATTTCTATGAGAAAAAACATACAAAATACACATAAATAAAACAAATATAAAAAAAAAATATATATAATATAATATATTTTTATACATATTTAAAATATTTAATGTATATTTTGTATATATATTTTATCCAAATTTACGTTATTTTATATGTATTTGTTTATATATTTTCATACAAATTTACATTATTTTATGTGAGTTTTGAATATGTATTTAAATACAAATTTGCCTAACTTTATGTGTATTTAGCATATCTATTTTCAAACAAATTTAAATTATTTTTGAGTATTTTTGTATATATTTTTATACAAATTTTAGTTATTTTATTTGTTTTTTGTATATATATTTTCCTACAAATATACATTCTTTTATTGGAATTTTGTGTATTTAATTTTTTACGAATTTACATTATTTTATGTGTATTTTGTATATATATTTTTCTACGTATTTAAATTATTTTATGTGTATTTTATATATACATTTTCATGAAAATTTACGTTATTTTATTGTGTGTATTCGTATATATTTTGAAACAAATTTAATACAAATTCATGTTATTTTATGTGTATTTGTATATATATTTTCATACAAATTTATATTATTTTATGTGTATTCTTACATATATTTTATTACAAATTTACCTTATTTTATGTTTATTCTGTATATTTATTCATTTAATATAATCAAATTTAAATTTATTGTATTTGCATTTTGTATATTAATTTTAATACAAATTTAATTATTCTATGTGTATTTTTCTATATGTATTTTATAAAAATATGCTTTATTTTATGGGTATTTTGCATCTTTATTTTCATACAAATTTACGTTATTTTATTGATATTCTGCTCATTCATTTTGATACGATTTGACATTATTCTATGTGTATTTTGTATATATTTTTCATACAAATTTACGTTATTTTATGAGTATTTGTTTATATATTTAGACACAAATTTACAATATTTTATGGGTATTTTGTATATATATTTCAAAAGAAATTTACCTAGTTTTACGTATATTTTGAATATCTATTTTCATACAAACTCAAATTATTTTTATGTATTTTTGTATATATTATACAAAATACACATGTAAATTTATATGAAAATATATATACAAATACACATATAATACCATGAATTTGTATAAAATTATATATTCAAAATAAATATTAAATAATATAAATGCGTATAAAAATATATATAAAAAGTACATATAAAACAATGTAAATTCGTATCAATATAAATCAACAAAATACCAATAAAATAATATATATTTGAATGAAAATAGATTTACAAAATACACATAACCTAACTAAAATTTGTATTGAAATATATACAAAAATACATATAAATAATTTGAGTTTGTATGAAAATAGATATTCAAAATACACAAAACTAGGTAAATTTCTTTAGAAATAATTATACAAAATACCCATAAAATATTGTAAATTTGTGTCAAAATATATAAAGAAATACACATAAAATAACGTAAATTTGTATGAAAAATATATACAAAATACACATAGAATAATGTCAAATCGTATCAAAACGAATGAGCAGAATATCAATAAAATAACGTAAATTTGTATAAAAATAAAGATGCAAAATACCCATAAAATAAAGCATATTTTTATAAATAAAAATACACATAGAATAAATAAATTTGTATTGAAATTAATATACAAAATGCATATACAATAAGGTAAATTTGTATTGAAAAAATATGCAAAATACACATAAAAGTGTAAATTTGTTTAAAAATCTATTTACGAATACACATAATATAACGTAGATTTCTATAGAAATATATATAGAAAATACACATGAAATGATGTAAATACGTATAAAAATATATATACAAAATACACATTAAATAATTTAAATTCTCGTCAAAATAAATAAACAAAATATCAATAAAAGAATGTGTATTTGTATGAAAATAGATATACAAAATACTCATAAAATAACCTAAGTTTATATAAAACTATATACAAAAATAAACAAAAATAATTTAAATTTGTATGAAAATAAATATACAAAATACACATAAAATTAGGTAAATTTGTATTGAAATACATATACAAAATACACATAAAATAATGGAAATTTGAATGAAAATATATGAACATATACACTTAAAATAATGTAAATTTGTATCAAGTATATATACAAAATGCTAATTAAATAATGTAAATATGTATAAAAAATATATACAAAACACAAATAGAATAATGTAAAATCGTATCAAAATAAATACACAGAATATTAATTAAATAATGTAAATTTGTATGAAAATAAAGATGCAAAATAGCCATAAAATAACGCATTTTTTATAAAAATATATACACCAAAATACACATAAAATATTAAAATTTGTATTAAAATAAAAAATGCACATACTGTTAGGTAAATTTGTATTGAAATAGATATGCAAAATACATCTAAAACAATGTAAATTTGTTTCAAAATATATATACGAATACACATAAAATAACGTTGATTTCTATAAAAATATATACAAAATACACATAAAATGAAGTAAATACGTATAAAAAAATTAATACAAAATACACATAAAAATCGTATCAAAATAAATAAACAAAATACCAGTAAAAGAATGTGTATTTGTATAAATATAAATATACAAAATACACATAAAATATCGTAAATTTGTATAAAACTATATACAAAAATACACAGAACAAATACACACTCTTTTATTGGTATTTTGTTTATTTATTTTGTTTCGAATTTATATTATTTTATGTGTATTTTCCTTACATTTTTTTTTACGTTTTTACCTAATTTTATGTGTATTTTGTATATATATTTTTATAGAAATCTACGTTATTTTATGTGTATTCGTATATATATTTTGAAACAAATTTACATTGTTTAATATGTATTTTTGCATATCTCTTTCAATAGAAGTTTACCTTATTGTATGTGCATTTTGTATATTTATTTCAATACAAATTTAAATATTTTATGTGTATTTTGGTATATATATTTTTATAAGAAATGCGCTATTTGATGGGAATTTTGCATCTTTATTTTCAAACATATTTACATTATTTTATTAATATTCGGTGTATTTATTTTGATACGATTTTACGTTATTCTATTTGTTTTTTGTATATATTTTTTTATACATATTTACATTATTTAAAGTATATCTTGCATATATATTTCATACAAATTTATTATCTATTATTTATTTTCATACAAATACACATTCTTTTCAAGATATTTTGTTTATTTATTTTGACACGAATTTACATTACTTAATATGTCTTTTATATATATATTTTTATACGTATTTACATAGTTTCATGTGTATTTTAAACATATATTTCTATAGAAATCTACGTTATATTATGTGTATTCGTATATATATTTTGAAACAAATTTACACTGTTTTATTTGTATTTTGCGTTTTTTTTCAATACAAATTTACAATACAAATACAAATATTTGTATATATTATACAAAATACACATTAAATAATGTAAATTCGCGTCAAAATAAATAAACAAAATATCAATAAAAGAATGTGTATTTGTATGAAAATAGATATACAAAATACACATAAAATAACCTAAATTTGTATCAAACTATATACAAAAATACACAAAAATATTTTAAATTTGTATGAAAATAAATATATAAAAATACACATAAAATTAGGTAAATTTGTATTGAGATACATACACAAAATACACTTAAAATAATGTAAATTTGAATGAAAATACATAAACAAATACACTTAAAATAACGTAAATTTGAATAAAAAAATATGTACAAAACACAAATAGAATAATGTAAAATCGTATCAAAATAAATACACAGAATATTAATAAAATAATGTAAATTTGTATGAAAATAAAGAAGCAAAATACCCATAAAATAACGCATTTTTTTTTTATAAAAATATATATACCAAAATACATATCAAAAAATTTAATTTGTATTAAAATAAATATACAAAAAACACATACAATAAGGTAAATTTGTATTGAAATAGATATGCAAAATACATATAAAACAATGTAAATTTGTTTCAAAATATATATACGAATACACATAAAATAACATAGATTTCTATAAAAATATATATACAAAATACACATAAAATGAAGTAAATACGTATAAAAAATGTATACAAAATACACATAAAATAATGTAAATTCGTATCAAAATAAATAAACAAAATACCAATAAAAGAATGTGTATTTGTATAAATATAAATATACAAAATACACATAAAATAACGTAAATATATATAAAACTATATACAAAAATACACAGCAGTAATTAAATTTGTATGAAAATATATTTAAAATACATACAAAATAAGCTAAATTTGAATTGAAATATATATACAAAATACATGAAATAAAGTAAATTTGTATCAAAATATTTATACAAATACACATATAATAACGTAAATTTGTATGAAAATATATGAACAAAATACACATTAAATAATGTAAATACATATAAAAAAAAATGTACAATATACACATATAATCATGTAATTCGTATCAAAATAAATAAACAAAATACCAATAAAATAATACAAATTTGTATGAGTAAACGTGTATGTTGCATATTTTTTCAATACAAATTTACCTTTTTATATATGCATTTTGTATATTAATTTTAATACAAATTTAATTATTCGATGTGTATTTTTGTATCTGTATTTTTATAAACATATGCTTTATTTTTTGGGTATTTTGCATCTTTATTTTCATACAAATTTACATTATTTAATTGATGTTCTGCTCATTCATTTTGATACGAATTGACATTATTCTATGTGTATTTTGTATATATTTTTCATACAAATTTACGTTATTTTATGTGTATTTCTTTATATATTTTGACACAAATTTACAATATTTTATGGGTATTTTGTAAATACATTTCAAAAGAAATTTACCTAGTTCTATGTGTATTTTGTATATCTATTTTCATACAAACTCAAATTATTTCTATGTATTTTTGTATATATTTTAATACAAATTTTAGTTATGTTATATGTATTTTGTAAATTTATTTTCATTCAAATATATATTATTTTATTGGTTTTTTTTATTTATATTGATACGAATTTACATTATTTTATATGTACTTTGTATATATATTTTTATACGCTTTTACATTATTTAATATTTATTTTGAATATATATTTTTATACAAATTCATGGTATTTTATGTGTATTTGTATATATATTTTTATATAAATTTACATTATTTTATGTTTATTTTGTACATATATTTTTTTACAAATCTACCTTATTTTATGTTTATTTTGTATGTGTATTTTGTATATTTATATTTATCCAAATACACATTCTTTTATTGGTATTTTGTTTATTTATTTTAAATCGAGTTTACATTATTTTATGTGTATTTTGTATACATTTTTTTATACGTATTTACTTAATTTTATGTGTATTTTGTATATATATTTTTATAGAAATCTACGTTTTTTTATTTGTATTCGTATATATATTCTGAAACAAATTTACATTGTTTATTTTTGCATATCTCTTTCAATACAAATTTACCTTATTGTATGTGCATTTTGTATATTTATTTCAATGCAAATTTAAATATTTTATGTGTATTTGGTATATATATTTTTATAAGATTACGAAAATTTGAATAAAAATATATACAAAAAAACAAAAAAATAAATTTCAATTTGAATGAAAATAGATATACAAAATACACA
Organism: Eriocheir sinensis; assembly: GCF_024679095.1. NCBI lineage: Eukaryota > Metazoa > Arthropoda > Malacostraca > Decapoda > Varunidae > Eriocheir > Eriocheir sinensis. Next base: position 715,333 of record NW_026111743.1, on the reverse strand, counting down.
TATAATTAGTTAAATTTGTATTTAAATACATGTACAAAATAGATATAAAATAATGTAAATTTGTATGAAATTAAAACAAATTGACATAAAATTCGCGTCAAAATAAATAAACAAAATATCAATAAAAGAATGTGTATTTGTATGAAAATAGATATACAAAATACACATAAAATAACCTAAATTTGTATCAAACTATATACTAAAATACACAAAAATATTTCAAATTTATATGAAAATAAATATACAAAATACACATAAAATTATGTAAATTTGTATTGAAATACATACACAAAATACACACAAAATAAAGTAAATTTGAATGAAAATACATAAACAAATACACTTAAAATAACGTATATATGTATAAAAAAAAATATGTACAAAACACAAATAGAATAATGTAAATTCGTATCAAAATAAATACAGAGAATATTAATAAAATAATGTAAATTTGTATGAAATTAAAGAAGCAAAATACCCATAAAATAACGCTTTTTTTTTTATAAAAATATATATACCAAAATACACATCAAAAAATTAAATTTGTATTAAAATAAATATAGAAAAAAACACATACAATAAGGTAAATTTGTTTTGAAATAGATATGGAAAATGCATATAAAACAATGTAAATTTGTTTCAAAATATATATACGAATACACATAAAATAACGTAGATTTCTATAAAAATATAAATACAAAATACACATAAAATGAAGTAAATACGTATAAAAAAATGTATACAAAATACACATAAAATAATGTAAATTCGTATCAAAATAAATAAACTAAATACCAATAAAAGAATGTGTATTTGTATAAATATAAATATACAAAATACACATAAAATAACGTAAATTCATATAAAACTATATACAAAAATACACAGAAGTAATTAAATTTGTATGAAAATATATACAAAATACACACAAAATAAGCTAAATTTGAATTGAAATATATATACAAAATACATGAAATAAAGTAAATTTGTATCAAAATATTTATACAAATACACATATAATAACGTAAATTTGTATGAAAATATATAAACAAAATACACATTAAATAATGTAAATACGTATAAAAAAATATGTACAATATACACATATAATCATGTAATTCGTATCGAAATAAATAAACAAAATACAAATAAAATAATATAAATTTGTATGAGTAAACGTGTATGTTGCATATTTTTTCAATACAAATTTACCTCATTATATACGCATTTTGTATATTAATTTTAATACAAATTTAATTTTTCGATGTGTATTTTTGTATCTGTATTTTTATAAACATATGCTTTATTTTTTAAGTATTTTGCATCTTTATTTTCATACAAATTTACGTTATTTTATTGATATTCTGCTCATTCATTTTGATACGAATTGACATTATTCTATGTGTATTTTGTATATATTTTTCATACAAATATACGTTATTTTATGTGAATTTCTTTATATATTTTGACACAAATTTACAATATTTTATGGGTATTTTGTATATACATTTCAAAAGAAATTTACCTAGTTTTATGTGTATTTTGTATATCTATTTTCATACAAACTCAAATTATTTCTATGTATTTTTGTATATATTTTAATACAAATTTTTGTTATGTTATGTGTATTTTGTAAATTTATTTTCATTCAAATATATATTATTTTATTGGTGTTTTGTTGATTTATATTGATACGAATTTACATTATTTTATATGTACCTTGTATATATATTTTTATACGCTTTTACATTATTTAATAATTATTTTGAATATATATTTTTATACAAATTCATGGTATTATATGTGTATTTGTATATATATTTTCATATAAATTTACATTATTTTATGTGTATTTTGTACATATATTTTATTACAAATCTACCTTATTTTATGTTTATTTTGTATGTGTATTTTGTATATTTATATTTATCCAAATACACATTCTTTTATTGGTATTTTGTTTATTTATTTTAATTCGAATTTACATTATTTTATGTGTATTTTTTATACATTTTTTTATACGTATTTACTTAATTTTATGGGTATTTTGTATATATATTTTTATAGAAATCTACGTTTTTTTATTTGTATTCGTATATATATTTTGAAACAAATTTACATTGTTTTATATGTATTTTTGCATATCTCTTTCAATACAAATTTACCTTATTGTATGTGCATTTTGTATATTTATTTCAATGCAAATTTCATTATTTTATGTGTATTTTGGTATATATATTTTTATAAGATTACGAAAATTTGAATGAAAATATACAAAAAAACAAAAAAGTAGATTTCAATTTGTATGAAAATAGATATACAAAATACACATATAATTAGATAAGTTTGTATATAAATACATGTACAAAATACACATAAAATAATGTAAATTTGTATGAAAAGAAAACAAATTCACATAAAATAACGTACATTTGTATAAAATAGATATACAAAATAATTTTATGAGTATTTTGTATATCTATTTTCATACACTTTTATTGATATTTTGTTTATTTATTTTGACGAGAATTTAAATTATTTAATGTGTATTTTGTATATATATTTTTATACCTATTTACATCATTTCATGTGTATTTTGTATATATATTTCTATAGAAATCTACGTTATATTATGTGTATTCGTATATAGATTTTTAAACAAATTTACACTTTTATGTGTATTTTGCATATTTTTTCAATACAAATTTTCTTTATTGTATATGCATTTTGTATATTAATTTTAATACAAATTTAATTATTCGATGTGTATTTTTGTATCTGTATCTTTATAAACATATGCTTTATTTTTGGGGTATTTTGCATCTTTATTTTCATAAAAATTTACGTTATTTTATTGATATTCTGCTCATTAATTTTGATACGAATTGACATTATTCTATGTGTATTTTGTATATATTTTTCATACAAATTTACGTTATTTTATGTGTATTTGTTAATATATTTTGACACAAATTTACAATATTTTATGGCTATTTTGTATATACTTTTCAAAAGAAATTTACCTGTTTTATGTGTATTTTGTATATCTATTTTAATACAAACTCAAATTATTTCTATGTATTTTTGTATATATTTTAATACAAATTTTAGTTATGTTATGTGTATTTTGTAAATTTATTTTCATTCAAATATATATTATTTTATTGGTGTTTTGTTGATTTATATTGATACGAATTTACATTATTTTATATGTACTTTGTATATATATTTTTATACGCTTTTACATTATTTAATATTTATTTTGAATATATATTTTTATACAAATTCATGGTATTTTATGTGTATTTGTATATATATTTTTATATAAATTTACATTATTTTATGTGTATTTTGTACATATATTTTATTATAAATCTACCTTATTTAATGTTTATTTTGTATATGTATTTTGTATATTTATATTTATCCAAATACACATTCTCTTATTGGTATTTTGTTTATTTATTTTAAATCGAATTTACATTATTTTATGTGTATTTGTATACATTTTTTTATACGTATTTATTTAATTTGATGTGTTCTTTGTATATATATTTTTATAGAAATCTACGTTTTTTTATTTGTATTCGTATATATATTTTGAAACAAATTTACATTGTTTTATATGTATTTTTGCATATCTCTTTCAATACAAATTTACCTTATTGTATGTGCATTTTGTATATTTATTTCAATGCAAATTTAAATATTTTATGTGTATTTTGGTATATATATTTTTATAAGAAATGCGCTATTTTATGGGAATTTTGCATCTTTATTTTCATATAAATTTACATTATTTTATTAATATTTGGTGTATTTATTTTGATACGATTTTACATTATTCTATTTGTTTTTTGTATATACTTTTTTATACATATTTACATTATTTAATGTGTATCTTGCATATATATTTTATACAAATTTATTATCTATTATCTATTTTCATACAAATACACATTCTTTTCATGATATTTTGTTTATTTATTTTGACACTAATTTACATTATTTGATATGTATTTTGTATATATATTTTTATACGTATTTACATAATTTCATATGTATTTTTTATATATATTTCTATAGAAATCTACTTAATTTTATGTGTATTCGTATATATATTTTGAAACAAATTTACATTGTTTTATATGTATTTTTGAATATCTCTTTTAATACAAATTTACCTTACTGTATATGAATTTTGTATATTTATTTCAATACAAATTAAAATATTTTATGTGTATTTTGGTATATATATTTTTATAAAAAATGCGATAATTTTTGGGAATTTTGCATCTTTATTTTCATACAAATTTTCATTATTTTATTGATATTATGTGTATTTATTTTGATACGATTTTACATTATTCTATTTGTTTTTTGTATATTTTTTTATACGCATTTACATTATTTAATGTGAATCTTGCCTATATATTTTATACAAATTTACGTTATTTTAAGTGTATTTGTTTATAAATTTTCATTCAAATTTACATTTATTTTAATTCGAAATTACATTATTTTATGTCTATTTTGTATACATTTTTTATACGTATTTACTTGATTTTAAGTGTATTTTGTATATATATTTTTATAGAAATCTACGTTTTTTTTATTTGTATTCGTATATATATTTTGAAACAAATTTACAATGTTTTATATGTATTTTTGCATATCTCTTTCAATACAGATTTACCTTATTGTATGTGCATTTTGTATATTTATTTCAATGCAAATTTAAATATTTTATGTGTATTTTGGTATTTATATTTTTATAAGAAATGCGCTATTTTATGGGAATTTTGCATCTTTATTTTCATACAAATTTACATTATTTTATTAATATTCGGTGTATTTATTTTGATACGATGTTACATTATTCTATTTGTTTTTTGTATATACTTTTTTATACATATTTACATTATTTAATGTGTATCTTGCATATATATTTTATACAAATTTATTATCTATTATCTATTTTCATATAAATACACATTCTTTTCATGATATTTTGTTTATTTATTTTGACACGAATTTACATTATTTGATATGTATTTTGTATATATACTTTTGAACGTATTTACGTGTATTTTGTATATATATTTTTTACAAATCTACTTTATTTTATGTGTATTCGTATATATATTTTGAAACAAATTTACATTGTTTTATATGTATTTTGCATATCTATTTCATTACAGATTTACCTTATTGTATGTCTATTTTGTATATTTATTTTAGTACAAATTAATTTTTTCATGTGTATTTTGGTATCTATATTTTTATAAAAAATGCGTTATTTAATGGGTATTTTGCATCTTTATTTTCATACAAATTTACATTGTTTTATTAATATTCTGTGTATTTATTTTGATACGATTTTACATTATTCTATTTGTGTTTAAATGTATTTAAATACAAATTTAACTAATTATATGTGTATTTTATATATCTATTTTCATACAAATTGAAATTTATTTTTTTGTTTTTTTGTATATATTTTTATTCAAATTTTCGTAATTTTACGTGTATTTTGTATATTTATTTTCCTACAAATATACGTTCTTTTATCGGAGTTTTGTTTATTTATTTTGATACGAATTTTCATTTTTTAGGTGTATTTGATATATATATTTTTATACTTATTTACATAATTTTATATGTATTTTGAATATATATTTTCATAGAAATTTACTCTATATGTATATACAAAAAAACACAAAAATAATTTAAATTTGTATGAAAATATATATACAAAATACACATAAAATTAGGTAAATTTGTATTAAAATACATATACAAAATACATTTAAAATAATGTAAATTTGAATGAAATTATATAAAGAAATACACTTAAAATAACGTAAATTTGTATAAAATATATATAAAAAATACACATTAAATAATGAAAATATGTATAAAAAAATATATACAAAACACAAATAGTATAATATAAAATCGTATCAAAATATATACACAGAAGATTAATAAAATAATGTAAATTTGTATGAAAACTAAGATACAAAATACCTATAAAATAACGCATTTTTTTTTATTATATATACCAAAATACACATAAAATATTTGAATTTGTATTAAAATAAATATACAAAATGCACATACAATAACGTAAATTTGTATTGAAATAGATATGCAAAATACGTATAAAACAATGTAAATTTGTTTCAAAATATATATACGAATACACATATAATAACGTAGATTTCTATAAAAATATATACTAAATACATAAAATTAAGTAAATACGAATAGAAAAAGTACACAAAATACACATAAAATAATGTAAATTCGTATAAAGAAAATAAACAAATAATAAAATGTGTGTTTGTATAAAAATACAAAATACACATAAAATAACGTAAATTTATATAAAACTATATACAAAAATACACAGAAGTAATTAAATTTGTATGAAAATAGATATACAAAATACACACAAAATATGCTAAATTTGAATTGAAATAGTTATACAAAATACATAAAATAAAATAATAAAATATAAATATTTTTAGCAAATACACATATAATAACGTAAATTTGTATAAAAATATAACAACAAAATACACATAAAATAACATAAATACGTATAAAAAAAATATGTACAAAATACACAAATAATCATGTAATTCTTATCAAAATAAATAGACAAAATACCAATAAAATAATGTAAATTTGTATGAGAAAACATATACAAAATAAACATAAAATAACGCAAATTTCTATAAAAATATATGTACAAAAATGCACATAAAATTAATTTGCATAAAAAATATATATACAAAACACACATTAGATAATGTAAACGAGTATAAAAATATGTATACAAAATACCTATGAAATAATCTAAATTCGTATCGAGTTAAATTAAGAAAATAACAATAAATTAATGTAATTTTGTATGAAAATATATATAGAAAACACACATAAAATAACGTAAATACAAATACAAATATACACATTAAATAATTTAAAATTGAATGAAATAAATATACAAAATAAACATAAAATAAGTTAGATTTGTAAAAAAAAATATGTAAGAATACACAAAATAATATCAATTTGTATGAAAATATTTATACAAATACACATAAGGTAACATGAATTTGTATAAAATTTGTTTTAAAATATATACGAATACACACAATAAAATAACGTAAATTTTTATGAAAATGTATATATATAAAATACACATAAAATAATTTAAATACGTAGAAAAATATATATACAAAATACACATAAAAAAATGTAAATTCGTAAAAAATAAATATACAAAATTCAATAAAAGAATGTATATTTGTAGGAAAATATATATACAAAAACAAATAAAAAAATTAAATTTGTATAAAAATATATACAAAAATATTCAATAAAATTTGTTTGTAAAAATAGATATGCAAAATACATACAAAGGTAGGCAAATTTGTATTGAAATACATATACAAAACTCACATACAATAATGTAAATTTGTATGAAAATATATAAATAAATACATATAAAATAACGTAAATTTGGATAAAATATATATACAAAATATACATTAAATATTTTAAATATGTATAAAATATATTATATTATATATATAAAATAATATAAGAAATTCGTATCAATATAAATCAACAAAACACCAATAAAAATAATATATATTTGAATGAAAATAAATTTACAAAATACACATAACATAACTAAAATTTGTATTAAAATATATACAAAAATATAGAAATAATTTGAGTTTGTATTAGAAAATAGATGTACCTTTAAATACTACATAAAAAACAGGTAAATTTCTTTTGAAAAGTATATACAAAATAGCCATAAAATAATAGTAAATTTGTGTCCAAAATATATTGTAATACATGATAACGTAAATTTGTATGAAAAATATATACAAAATACACATAGAATAATGTCAATTCGTATCAAAATCCCATGAGCAGAATATCAATAAAATAATTGTAAATTTTAGCAGAAAATAAAAAGATGATACAAAATACCCCAAAAATAAAGCATATGTTTATATAAAAGATACAGATACAAAAATACACATCCGAATAATTAAATTTGTATTAAGAAATTAATATACAAAATGCATATACAATAAAAGAAAATTTGTATTGAAAAATATGCAAAATACACATAAAAATTAATAGACCAGAATTTGTTTAAAATCTATATACGAATACACATAATATAACGTGAATTTTCTATAGAAATATATATTACAAAATACACATGAGAATGAAAGTGTAAATAGAGTATAAAAATATATATACAAAATACATTAAATAATTTAAATTCTCGTCAAAATAAATAAACAAAATATCAATAAAGGAGTGTATGAAAATGAATATACATCTAAATGCTCATAAAAAATTATTTTGTATATCTATTGCTATCCCTAAATGTTACGTTATTTTTACTGTGAATTTGCACCCTTTCTTTTCATACAAATTTACATGCTTTTATGTGTACCTTTCTAATACATGTATTATCTACAAACTTATCTAATTATACCTTGTGTATTTTTATATATCTATTTTCATACAAATTGAAATTTATTTTTTGTTTTTGTATATTTTCATTCAAATTACTAAGTAATCTTTTAAAAATATATATACCAAAAATGCATAAAATAATAGAAATTTGCATTTGAAATAAATATACAAAATGCATACAATAAGGTAAATTTGTATTATTGAAAGAGATATGCAAAATACATATAAAACAATGTAAATTTGTTTCCAAAATATATATACGAATACAAATAAAAAAAACGTAGATTTCTATAAAATATATATATACAAAATACCCATAAAATTAAGTGAAATGCGTTATAAAAAAAATGTATAAAAATACACATAAAAACTAATGTAAATTCGAATTAAAATAAATAAACAAAATACCAAGAAAAGAATGTGTGTTGGATAAATATAAATATACAAAATACCACATACAAAATATAAACATAAAATAAAATTAGGTTTGTAATAAAATATATGTACAAAATACACATAAAATAATATAAATTTATATGAAATATATGCAAATACACATATAATACCATGAATTTGTGTAAAAATATATATTCAAAATAATTATTAAAATAATGTAAAGCGTATAAAAATATATACAAGGTACATAAAATAATAATATGAAAATTTCATTATCAATATAAATCAACAAAACACCAATAAAATAATATATATTTGAATGAAAATAAATTTACAAAATACACATAACATAACTAAAATTTGTATTAAAATATATACAAAATACATAGAAATAATTTGAGTTTGTATGAAAATAGATATACAAAATACACATAAAACTAGGTAAATTTCTTTGAAATGTATATACAAAATACCCATAAAATATTATGAAATTTGTTGTCCAAAATATATAAAAGAAATACACATAAAATAACGCGTATATTTGTATTAAAAATATATACAAAATACACATAAAATAATGTCAATTCGTATCAAAATGAATATGAGCAGAATATCAATAAAATAACGTAAATTTGTATGAAAATAAAGATGCAAAATACTTAAAAATAAAGCATATGTTTATAAAATGGATATAAAATACACATCGAAAAAATTAAATTTGTATTAAAATTAATATACAAAATGCGTATATAATGAGGTTAAATTTTGTATTGAAAAATATGCTACATTCACGTTTTCTCTTACAAATTTATATTATTTTATTTGTATTTTGTTTATTTATTTTGATACGAAGTACATTATTTTAATATGTATTATAATATATTTTTATACGTGTTTACATTATTTAATGTTTATTTTGTTTATATATTTTCATACAAATTACGTTATTATATGTGTATTTGTATATATATTTTATACAAATTTACATTATTTTATGTATTTTGTATATATATTTCATTCAAATTTACCTTATTTTATGTGTATTTTCATATATATTTTAAATTTAATTATGTATTTTTGTATATAGTTTTATATAAATTTACGTTATTTTATGTGTTTTTGTACATTTATATTTATACAAATACACTTTCTTTTATTGGTATTTTGTTTATTTATTTTGTTTCAATTTACATTATTTTATGTATATTTTGTTTACATTTTTTATACGTATTTACTTAATTTTATATGTATTTTGTATATATATTTTATAGAAATCTACGTTATTTTATGTATTCGTATAAATATTTTGAAACAAATTTACATTGTTTTTATATCATTTTCCAAATCTTTTCAAAAGTTTACCTTATTGTATGTGTTTTTTCTATATTTATTTCAATACAAATTTAATATTTTGATGTGGATTTTGTTATATATATTTTATAAAAAATGCGTTATTTGATGGGTATTTTGCATCTTTATTTCATACAAATTTACATTATTTTATTAATATTCTCTGTATTTATTTTGATACGATTTTACATTATTCTATGTTTTTTGTGTCTATCTTTTTTTTGTATATATTTTTTATACATATATACGTTAATTTAAGTTATATTTTATGTCATTTTTACATTATTTAATGTGTGTTTTTGTGTATATATTTTTATACAAATTACTTTAATTTTATGTGCATTTTGTACATATATTTTTTAGAAATTTGAAATATTTTTGTGTATTTGTATATGTTTTCATACAAATTTACATTATTTTATTGCTATTTTGTTTATTTATTTTGATACAAGTGAAAATAGATATATACAAAATATACATAAAATAAACTAAATTTGTATTGAAATATATACAAAATACATAAAATAATTCTGTATCAAATATTTTAACAAATGCGCATAAAATAACGTAAATTTGTTTTAAATATACAAATTTACATTAAATGTATATATGTATAAAATATATATAAAACACAAATAGAATAATGTAAAATCGTATCAAAATAAATACACAATAAAAACAATGTAAATTTATGAAAATAAAGATGCAAAATACCCATTAAATAACGCAATTTTATAAAAATATATATACCAAATACACATGAAAATATTTAATTTGCATTGAAATAAATATACAAAATACACATACATAAGGTAAATTTGTATTGAAAGAATATAAAATACATATAAAACAATGTAAATTTGTTTCAGAATATATATACGAATACAAATAAAAAACGTAGATTTGTATAAAATATATATACAAAATACACATAAAATGAAATAAATACGTATAACAAAAAGTATACAAAATACACATAAAACTAAATAAACTCGTATCAAAATAAATAAACAAAATACCAATAAAAGAATGTGTATTTGTATAAATATATATATACAAAATACACATAAAATAACGTAAATTTGTATAAAACTATACACAAAAATGCACATAAGTAAATAAATTCTTATGAAAATAGATATACAAAATACAGATAAAATAAGCTAAATTTGAATTGAAATATATATACAAAATACATAAAATAATGTAGATTTTTATCAAAATATTTAAGAAAATACCCATGAAATAAAGCATTTTTTTTATTTATAAAAATATATATACCAAAATACACATCAAAAAATTAAATTTGTATTAAAATAAATATACAAAAAACACATACAATAAGGTAAATTTGTATTGAAATAGATATGCAAAATACATATAAAACAATGTAAACTTGTTTCAAAATATATATACGAATACACATAAAATAACGTAGATTTCTATAAAAATATATATACAAAATACACATAAAATGAAGTAAATACGTATAAAAAAATGTATACAAAATACACAGAAAATAATGTAAATTCGCATCAAATAAATATACAAAATACCAATAAAATAATGTGTATTTGTATAAATATAAATATACAAAATACACATAAAATAACGTAAATTTATATAAAACTATATACAAAAATACACAAAAGTATTTTAATTTGTATGAAAATAGATATACAAAATAAGGCAAATTCGTTTCAAATTCAATAAACAAAACTCAGATAAAAGAACGTATATTTGTAGAAAAAATAAATATACAAAATACACATTAAATAAGGAAAATTTGTATGAAAATAAATAAAAAAATAAACAAAAATAATTTCAATTTGTATGAAAATAAATATACAAAATACACATGTATTTTGTATATCTATTTTCACACAAATTTAATTACTTTTGTGTATTTTTGCATATAGTTTTATATAAATTTACGTTATTTTATTTGTATTTTGTATATTTTATATATATACAATACACATTCTTTTATTAGTATTTTGTTTATTTATTTTGATACGAGTTTACCTGATTTTATGTGTATTTTGTATACCTTTTTTTATACGTATTTACTTCATTTTATGTGTATTTTGTATATTTATTTTAATAGAAATCTACGTTATTTTATGTGTATTCGTATATATACTTTGAAAAAAATTTACATTGTTTTATATGTATTTTGCATATCTATTTCAATACAAATTTACCTTATTGTATGTGCATTTTGTATATTTATCTTAATACAAATTCAAATATTTTATGTGTGTCTTGGTATATATATTAAAAAAAAGGCGTTATTTTATGGGAATTTTGCATCTTAATTTTCATACAAATTTATATTATTTTATTAATATTCTGTGTATTTATTTTGATACGATTTTATATTATTCTATTTGTGTTTTGTATATATTTTTTTATACATATTTACATTATTTAATGTGTATTTTTTATATATATTTTATACAAATTTACGTTATTTTAAGTGTATTTGCTTATATATTTTCATTCAAATTTACATTATTTTATGTGTATTTTGTAAATGTATTTCAATACAAATTTACCTAATTTTATGTGTATTTTGTATATTTATTTTCATACAAATTAAAATTATTTTTGTGTATTTTTGTATATAGTTTTATACAAATTTAGGTGATTTGATGTGTATATTGAATATCTATTTTCATACAAATACACATTCTTTTATTGATATTTTGTTTCTTTATTTTGACGCGAATTTACATTATTTAATGTGTATTTTATATATATATATATATATATATATATATATATATATATATATATATATATATATATATATATATATATATATATATATATATATATATATATATATATATATATATATATATATATATATATATATATATATATATATATATATATATATATATATATATTACATCATTTGATGTCTATTTTGTATATATATTTCTGAAATCTACGTTGATTTATGAGTATTCGTATATAGATTTTGAAATAAATTTACACTGTTTTATGTGAATTTTGCATATTTTTCAATACAAATTTACCTTATTGTATATGCATTTTGTATATGAATTTTTATACAAATTTAATTATGCTATGTGTATTTTTTATATGTATTTTTTATAAAAATATGCTTTATTTTATGGGTATTTTGCATTTTTATTTTCATACAAATTTACATTATTTTATTTATATTGTTTATTTTTTTTTTAAACAATTTTACATTATTCTATGTGTATTTTGTATATCTATTTTTATACGTATTTACTTAATTTTATGTGTATTTTGTATATATATCTTTATAGAAGTCTACGTTATTTTATGTGTATTCGTATATATATTTTGAAACAAATTTACATTGTTTTATATGTATTTTTGCATATCTCTTTCAAAACAAATTTACCTTATTGTATGTGCATTTTGTATATTTATTTCAATACAAATTTAAATATTTTATGTGTATTTTGGTATGTATATTTTTATAAGAAATGCGCTATTTGATGGGAATTTTGCATCTTTATTTTCATTCAAATTTACATTATTTTATTAATATTCGGTGTATTTATTTTGATACGATTTCACATTATTCTATTTGTTTTTTGTATATATTTTTTTATAATATTTACATTATTTAATGTGTATCTTGCATATATATTTCATACAAATTTATTATCTATTATTTATTTTCAAACAAATACACATTCTTTTCATGATATTTTGTTTATTTATTTTGACACGAATTTACCTAGATATGTATTTTGTATATATATTTTTACGAGTATTTACGTAATTTCATGTGTATTTTGTATATATATTTCTATAGAAATCTACGTTATTTTATGTGTATTCGTATATATATATATATATATATATATATATATATATATATATATATATATATATATATATATATATATATATATATATATATATATATATATATATATATATATATATATATATATATATATATATATATATATATATATATATATATATATATATATATATATATATATATATATATTTTGAAACAAATTTGCTTTGTTTTATATGTATTTTTGAATATATCTTTCAATACATATTTACCTTACTGTATATGCATTCTGTATATTTAATTCAATACAAATTTAAATATTTTATGTGTATTTTGGTATATATATTTTTTTAAAAAATGCGCTTTTTTATGGGAATTTTGCTTCTTTCTTTTCATACAAATTTACATTATTTTTTTTAAATTCTGTGTATTTATATTGATAGGATTTTACATTATTCTATTTCTTTTTTGTATATATTTTTTTATACACATTTACATCATTTAATGTGTATCTCGCATATATATTTTATACACATTTACGTTATTTTAAGTGTATTTGTTTATATATTTTCATTCAAATTTACATTATTTTATGTGTATTTTGTATATGTATTTCAATACAAATTTACCTAATTTTATGTGTATTTTGTATATTTCTTTTCATACAAATTTTAAATATTTTTGTGTTTTTTTGTATATAGTTTTATACAAATTTAGGTTATTTTATATACGCATTTACATTATTTAATGTGTGTTTTGTATATATATTTTTATGCAAATTTACTTTTATTTATGTACATTTTTGTACATATATTTTTTAGAAATTTGCGTTATTTTATGTGTATTTGTATATGTTTTCTCATACAAATTTACATTATTTTATTGCTATTTTGTTTATTTATTTTGATACGAATGAAAATAGATATACAAAATATACATAAAATAAACTAAATTTGTATTGAAATATATATACTAAATACATAAAATAATGTAAATTTGTATCAAAATATTTTAACAGATGCGCATAAAATAACGTATATTTGTTTTAAAATATACAAAATACACATTAAATAATGTAAATATGTATAAAAAAATATATACAAAACACAAATAGAATAATGTAAAATCGTATCAAAATAAATACACAGAATATTAATAAAACAATGTAAATTTGTATGAAAATAAAGATGCAAAATACCCATTAAATAACGTATTTTTTATAAAAAATATATATACCAAAATACACATGAAAAAAATAATTTGTATTAAAATAAATATACAAAATACACATACAATCAGGTAAATCTGTATTGAAATAGATATGCAAAATACATATAAAACAATGTAAACTTGTTTCAAAATATATATACGAATACACATAAAATAACGTAGATTTTTATAAAAATATATATACAAAATACACATAAAATGAAGTAAATACGTATAAGAAAATGTATACAAAATACACATAAAATAATGTAAATTCGTATCAAAATAAATAAACAAAATACCAATAAAAGAATGTGTATTTGTATAAATATAAATATACAAAATACACATAAAATAACGTAAATTTGTATAAAACTATATACAAAAATACACAGAAGTAATTAAATTCGTATGAAAATAGATATACAAAATACAGATAAAATAAGCTAAATTTGAATTGAAATGTATGTCAAATTATATAAACAAATACACATAAAATAACGTAAATTTGTATGAAAAATATATACAAAATACACATAGAATAATGTCAAATCTGATCAAAATGAATGAGCAGAATATCTATAAAATAACGTAAATTTGTATGAAAATAAAGATGGAAAATACCCATAAAATAAAGCATATTTAAAAAAAAAACACATATACAAAAATACATATAGAATAATTAAATTTGTATTAAAATTAATATACAAAATGCATATACAATAAGGTAAATTTGTATTGAAAAAATATGCAAAATACACATAAAAGTGTAAATTTGTTTAAAAATCTATATACGAATACACATAATATAACGTAGATTTCTATAGAAATATATATACAAAATACACATGAAATGATGTAAATACGTATAAAAATATTTATACAAAATACACATTAAATAATTTAAATTCTCGTCAAAATAAATAAACAAAATATCAATAAAAGAATGTGTATTTGTATGAAAATAGATATACAAAATACTCAAAAGATAACTTAAGTTTGTATAAAACTATATACAAAAATACACAAAAATAATTTAAATTTGTATGAAAATAAATATACAAAATACACATAAAATTATTTTGTATATCTATTTTATACAAATGTTCGTTATTTTATGTGAATTTGTTTTCATTTCATACAAATTTACATTATTTGATGTGTATTTTGTACATGTATTTAAATACAAATTTAACTAATTATATGTGTAATTTGTATATCTATTTTCATACAAATTGAAATTTATTTTTTTGTTTTTTTGTATATATTTTTATTCAAATTTTCGTAATATTATAAAAATATATATACCAAAATACACATAAAATATTTATATTTGCATTGAAATAAATATACAAAATGCACATACAATAAGGTAAATTTGTATTGAAAGAGATATGCAAAAATACATATAAAACAATGTAAATTTGTTTCAAAATATATATACGAATACAAATCAAAAAACGTAGATTTCTATAAAAATATATATACAAAATACACATAAAATTAAGTAAATACGTATAAAAAAATGTATACAAAATACATATAAAAAAACGTAAACTCGAAACAAAATAAATAAACAAAATACCAATAAAAGAATGTGTATTTGGATAAATATAAATATACAAAATACACATACAAAATAAACATAAAATAAGGTAGATTTGTAATAAAATATATGTACAAAATACACATAAAATAATGTAAATTTATATGAAAATATATATACAAATACACATAAAATACCATGAATTTGTAAAAAAAATATATATTCAAAATAAATATTAAATAATGTAAAAGCGTATAAAAATATAAATACAAAGTACATATAAAATAATGTAAATTCGTATCAATATAAATCAGCAAAACACCAATAAAATAATATATATTTGAATGAAAATAGATTTACGAAATACACATAACATAACTAAAATTTGTATTAAAATACATACAAAAATACATAGAAATATTTTGAGTTTGTATGAAAATAGATATACAAAATACACATAAAACTAGGTAAATTTCTTTTCAAATGTATATACAAAATACCCATAAAATATTGTAAATTTGTGTCAAAATATATAAACAAATACATATAAAATAACGTAAATTTGTATGAAAAATATATACAAAATACACATAGAATAATGTCAATTCGTATCAAAATGAATGAGCAGAATATCAATAAAATAATGTAAATTTGTATGGAAATAAAGATGCAAAATACCCAAAAAAATAAAGCATATGTTTATAAAAATACAGATACAAAAATACACATCGAATAATTAAATTTGTATTAAAATTAATATACAAAATGAGTATATAATAAGGTAAATTTGTATTGAAAAAATATGCAACATACACGTTTACTCATACAAATTTATATTATTTTATTGGTATTTTGTTTATTTATTTTGATACGAGTTACATGATTATATGTGTATTTAGTACATATTTTTTTATACGTATTTACATTATTTAATGTGTATTTTGTTTATATATTTTCATACAAATTTACGTTATTATATGTGTATTTGTATAAATATTTTGATACAAATTTACTTTATTTCATGTATTTTGTATATATATTTCAATTCAAATTTAGCTTATTTTGTGTGTATTTTGTATATATTTTCATACAAATTTAATTACTTCTGTGTATTTTTGTATAAAGTTTTATATAAATTTACGTTATTTTATGTGTATTTTGTATATTTATATTTATACAAATACACATTCTTTTATTGGTATTTTGTTTATTTATTTTGATACAAATTTACATTATTTTATGTGTATTTTGTATACATTTTTTTATACGTATTTACTTCATTTTATGTATATTTTGTATATATATTTTTATAGAAATCTACGTTATTTTATGTGTATTCGTATATATATTTTAAACCAATTTACATTGTTTTATATGTATTTTGCATATCTACTTCTATACAAATTTACCTTCTTGTATGTGTTTTTTGTATATTTATTTTAACACAAATTTAATTTTTTGATGTGTATTTTGGTATATATATTTTTATAAATAAAAAAAAATGCGTTATTTTATGGGTATTTTGCTTCTTTATTTTCATACAAATCTACATTATTTTATTAATATTCTGTGTATTTATTTTGATACGATTTTACATTATTCTATTTGTGTTTTGTACATATTTTTTTATACAAATTTACGTTATTTTAAGTGTATTTGTTTATGTATTTTCATTCAAATTTACATTATTTTATGAGTATTTTCTGTATGTATTTCAATACAAATTTACCTAATTTTATGTGCATTTTGTATATTTATTTTCATACAAATTTAAAATATTTTTTGTGTATTTTTGTATATAGTTTGATACAAATTTACGTTATTTTATGTGTATTTTGTATATTTTGTAAATTTTGTATGAAAATAAAGAAGCAAAATACCCATAAAATTACGCATTTTTTTATTTATAAAAATATATATACCAAAATACACATCAAAAAATTAAATTTGTGTTAAAATAAATATACAAAAAACACATACAATAAGGTAAATTTGTATTGAAATAGATATGCAAAATACATATAAAACAATGTAAACTTGTTTCAAAATATATATACGAATACACATAAAATAACGTAGATTTCTATAAAAATATATATACAAAATACACATAAAATGAAGTAAATACATATAAAAAAATGTATACAAAATACACATAAAATAATGTAAATTCGTATCAAAATAAATAAACAAAATTTCCTCTAAAAGAATGTATATTTGTAGGAAAATATATATACAAAATACAAATAAAATAACAAAAATTTGTATAAAAATATATACAAAAATACACAAAAATAATTTAAATTTGTTTGAAAATAGATAAGCAAAATACACATGAAATTAGGCAAATTTTTATTGAAATACATACACAAAATACACATAAAATAATGCAAATGTGTATGAAAAAATATAAACAAATACACATAAGATAACGTAAATTTCCATAAAATATATGTACAAAATATACATTAAATAATGTAAATATGTCTAAAAATATGTAT
This sequence comes from Eriocheir sinensis, assembly GCF_024679095.1. Taxonomy (NCBI): domain Eukaryota; kingdom Metazoa; phylum Arthropoda; class Malacostraca; order Decapoda; family Varunidae; genus Eriocheir; species Eriocheir sinensis. Next base: position 695,997 of record NW_026111743.1, on the reverse strand, counting down.
ACAAAATACACAGAATAACGTAAAATCGTATCAAAATAAATAAACAGACTATCAATAAAATAATGTAAATTTTTATGAAAATAAAGATGCAAAATACCCATATAATAACGCATATTTGTTTAAAAATATATATACAAAAATACACATAAAATAATTAAATTTGTATCAAAATAAATATACAAAAGGCACATACAATAAAGAAAATTTGTATTGAAATAGATATGCGAACTACACATTAATAATGTTAATTTGTATCAAAATATATATACGAATACACATAAAATAGAGTAAATTTCTATGAAAATATATATTAAAAATACATATAAAATTATGTAAATAAATATAAATATATATATATATATATATATATATATATATATATATATATATATATATATATATATATATATATATATATATATATATATATATATATATATATATATATATATATATATATATATATATATATATATATATATATATATCAAAAACACCAAAAAGAATGAAAATTCGTATCAAAATCAATAAACAAAATTCCGATAAAAAAACATACAAATTTACATTATTTTATGTGTATTTTGTACATGTATTCAAATATAAATTTAACTAATTATGTGTATTTTGTATATCTATTTTCATACAAATTGAAATTTATTTTTTTGTTTTTTTGTATATATTTTTATTCAAATTTTCGTAATTTTATGTGTATTTTGTATATTTATTTTCCTACAAATATACGTTCTTTTATTGGAATTTTGTTTATTTATTTTGATACTAATTTTAATTTTTTTAGGTGTATTTGATATATATATTTTTATACTTATTTACATAATTTTATATGTATTTTGAATATATATTTTCATAGAAATTTACTCTATATGTATATACAAAAAAACACAAAAATAATTTAAATTTGTATGAAAATAAATATACAAAATACACATAAAATAAGGTAAATTTGTATTTAAATACATATACAAAATACACTTAAAATAATGTAAATATGAATGAAATTATATAAACAAATACACTTAAAATAACGTTAATTTGAATAAAATTTATATAAAAATACACATTAAATAATGAAAATATGTATAAAAAAATATATACAAAACACAAATAGCATAATATAAAATCGTATCAAAATATATACACAGAATATTTATAAAATAATGAACATTTATATGAAAACTAAGATGCAAAATACCTATAAAATAACGGATTTTTTATAAAATTATATATACCAAAATACACATAAAATATTTGAATTTGTATTAAAATAAATATACAAAATGCACATACAATAAGGTAAATTTGTATTGAAATAGATATGCAAAATATATATAAAACAATGTAAATTTGTTTCAAAATATATATACGAATACACATAAAATAACGTAGATTTCTATAAATATATATATACAAAATACAAATAAAATTAAGTAAATACGAATCAAAAACGTATACAAAATACACATAAAATAATGTAAATTCGTATAAATATAAATAAACAAAATACCAATAAGAGAATGTGTATTTGTATAAATATAAATATACAAAATGCACATAAAATAACGTAAATTTGTATAAAACTATATACAAAAATACACAGAAGTAATTAAATTTGTATGAAAATAGATATACAAAATACACACAAAATAAGCTAAATTTGAATTGAAATAATTATACAAAATACATAAAATAAAGTAAATTCGTTTCAAAATATTTTTAACAAATACACATATAATAACGTAAATTTGTAAAAAAATATAAAAACAAAATACACATTAAGTAATGTAAATACGTATAAAAAAATATTTAAAAAATACACAAATAATCAAGTCATTCGTATCAAAATAAATAAACAAAAAACTAATTAAATAATGTAAATTTGTATGAGAAAACATATACAAAATACACATTAAATAACGTTTTAAGTTTTTATAAAAATATATGTACAAAAATGCACATAAAATTAGTTTGCATAAAAAAATATATACAAAACACACATTAGATAATGTAAATGAGTATAAAAATATGTATACAAAATACCTATGAAATAATCTAAATTCGTATCGAGTTAAATTAAGAAAATAACAATAAAATAATGTAATTTTGGATGAAAATATATATAGAAAACACATAAAATAACCTAAATAAAAATACAAATATACACATTAAATATTTTAAAATTGAATGAAATAAATATGCAAAATAAACATAAAATAAGGTAAATTTGTAATAAAATATATGTAAGAATACACATGGAATAATATAAATTTGTATGAAAATATATATACAAATACACATAAAATAACATAAATTTGTATAAAATTTGTTTCAAAATATATACGAATACACACAATAAAATAACGTAAACTTTTATGAAAATGTATATATAAAATACACATAAAATAATTTAAATACGTAGAAAAATATATATACAAAATACACATAAAATAATGTAAATTCGTAAAAAATTAAATACACGAAATTCCAATAAAAGAATGTATATTTGTAGGAAAATATGTATACAAAAAACAAATAAAATAACTAGAATTTGTATAAAAATATATACAAAAATACACAAAAATAATTTGTTTGTTTGAAAATAGATATGCAAAATACACATAAAGTTAGGCAAATTTGTATTGAAATACATATACAAAATTCACATAAAATAATGTAAATTTGTATGAAAATATATAAACAAATACATATAAAATAACGTAAATTTGGATAAAATATATATACAAAATATAAATTAAATATTTTAAATATGTATAAAAATATATTATATTATATATATTTTTATTGATATTTGCGTTAATTATGTGTATTTTGTATATGTTTCCTCATAGAAATTTACATTATTTTATTTATATTTTGTCTATTTATTTTGATACGAATTACATGATTATTTCTGTATTTTGTACATTTTTTTATACGTATTTACATTATTTAATGTGTATTTTGTTTATATATTTTTATACAAATTTACGTTATTATATGTGTATTTGTATACGAATTTTGATACAAATTTACATCATTTTATGTATTTTGTATATATATTTCAATTCAAATTTAGCTTATTTTATGTGTATTTTGTATATCTATTTATTTTAATACAAAATCAAATATTGTATGTTTTTTCGTATATATATTTTTTATAAAATATGCGTTATTTTATGGGTATTTTTCATCTTAATTTTCATACAAATTTACATTATTTTATTAATATTTTCTGTTTTTATTTTGATACGATTTTACATTATATTATTTGTATTTTGTATATATTTTTTTTATACATATTTACATTATTTAATGTGTTTTTTGTATATATATTTGATACAAATTTACATTATTTTAAGTCTAGATGTTTATATATTTTCATTCAAAATTACATCATTTTTGTGTATTTTTGTATGTAGTTTTATTCAAATTTAGGTTATTTTATGTGTATTTTGTATATCTATTTTCATACAAATACACATTCTTTTCATGATATTTACACGAATGAACATTGTTTAATGTGTATTTTGTATATATTTTTATACGTATTTACATTATTTCAAGTGTATTTTGTATATATATTTCTATAGAAATCTACGTTATTTTATGTGTATTCGTATATATATTTTGAAACAAATTTACATTGTTTTATGTGTATTTTGCATATTTTTTCAATACAAATATACCTTATTGTATATTCATTTTGTATATTAATTTTAATACAAATTTGATTAATCTATGTGTATTTTTGTATATGTATTTTTTATAAAAATATGCATTATTTTATTGGTATTTTGCATCTTTATTTTCATACAAATTTACATTATTTTATTGATATTCTGTGTATTTATTTTGATATGATTTTACATTATTCTATGTGTATTTTGTATATATATTTTATATAGAATGTATTTGTTTTCATTTCATACAAATCTACATTATTTTATGTGTTTTTTATACATGTTTTTAAATACAAATTTAACTAGTTATATGTGTATTTTGTATATCTATTTTGTATGTATATTTTCATAGAAATTTACTCTATTTTATGAGTATTCGTATATATATTTTGATACAAATTTACATTATTGATGTGTATTTTGCATATCTATTTCAATACGTGCATTTTGTATATTTATTTTAATACAAATTTAATTATTTTATATGTATTTTTGTATATATATTTTTATGCAAATATGCGTTATTATATATATATTTTGCATCTTTATTTTCATACAAATTTACATTATTTTATTGATATTCTCTATATTTATTTTGATTCGATTTAACACTATTCTATGTGAATTTTGTATATATTTTTTTTATACATATTTACATTATTTAATGTTCATTTTGTATATATATTTTATCCAAATTTACATTATTTTATGTGTATTTGTTTATATATTTTCATACAAATTTACATTATTTTATGTGTTTTTTGTATATATATTTTTCTACGTATTGAAATTATTTTATGTGTATTTTGTATATACATTTTCATAAAAAAAATTAGGTTATTTTATTGTGTGTATAAGTATATATTTTGATACAAATTTTATACAAATTCATGTTATTTAATGTGTATTTGTATATATATTTTCATACAAATTTATATTATTTTATGTGTATTTTTTCATATATTCCATTACAAATTTACCTTATTTTATGTTTATTTTGTATATTTATTTTATTCAATTTTAAATTATTTTATGTGTATATTTGTATTTGTATTTAGGTTATTTTATGTTTATTTTGTATATATATTTTCATCCAAAATTACAATATTTTATTGGTATTTTCTTAATTTAATTCGATACGAATTTAGATTATTTCATAGTTATTTTGTATACATATTTTTATACTCATTTACTTTATCTAATGTGTGTTTTGTATATATATTTTTATGCAAATTTATTTTATGTTCATTTTTGTACATATATTTTTATAGAAATTTGCGTTAATTTATGTATATAGTTTTATATAAAGTTACGTTATTTTATATGCATTTTGTATATTTATATTTATACAAATACACATTCTTTTATTGGTATATTGTTTATTTACATTTATACGAATTTACATTATTTTATGTGTATTTTGTATACATTTTTTTATACGTATTAACTTAATTTTATGTGTATTTTGTATATGTATTTTTATAGAAATCTACGTTCTTTTATGTGTATTCGCATATATATTTTGAAACAAATTTACATTATTTGATATGTATTTTGCATATCTATTTCAATACAAATTTACTTTATTGTATATGCATTTTGTATATTTATTTTAATACAAATTCAAATATTATATGTGTATTTTGGCATCAATAATTTTATAAAAAATGCGTTATTTTATAAGTATTTTGCATCTTAATTTTCATACAAATTTACATTATTTTATTAATATTCTGTGTATATATTTTGATACGATTTTACATTATTCTATTTGTGTTTTGTATATATATTTTTTATACATATTTACATTATTTAATGTGTATTTTGTATATATATTTCATACAAATTTACGTTATGATATGTGTATTTGTTTATATATTTTCTTTCAAATTTACATTATTTTATGTGTATTTTGTATATGTATTTCAATACAAATTAACCTAATTTTATGTGTATTTTGAAAATTTCTTTTCATACAAATTTAAATTAAATTAATATATATTTGAATGAAAATAAATTTACAATAACATAACTAAAATTTGTATTAAAATATATACAAAAATACATAGAAATAATTTGAGTTTGTATGAAAATAGATATACAAAATACACATAAAACTAGGTGAATTTCTTTTGAAATGTATATACAAAATACGCATAAAATATTGTAAATTTGTGTCAAAATATATAAACAAATACACATAAAATAACGTAAATTTGTATGAAAAATATATACAAAATACACATAGAATAATGTCAATTCGTATCAAAATGAATGAGCAGAATATCAATAAAGTAATGTAAATTTGTATGAAAATAAAGATGCAAAATACCCAAAAAATAAAGCATATGTTTATAAAAGTACAGATACAAAAATACACATCGAATAATTAAATTTGTATTAAAATTAATAAACAAAATGCGTATATAATAAGGTAAATTTGTATTGAAAAAATATACAACAATTTTGTTAATTTATTTTGATACGAATTACATGATTATATGTGTATTTTGTACATATTTTTTTATACGTATTTACATTATTTAATGTGTATTTTGTTTATATATTTTCATACAAATTTACGTTATTATATGTGTATTTCTATAAATATTTTGATACAAATTTACTTTATTTCATGTATTTTGTATATATATTTCAATTCAAATTTAGCTTATTTTGTGTGTATTTTGTATATATTTTCATACAAATTTAATTACTTCTGTGTATTTTTGTATATAGTTTTATATAAATCTACGTTATTTTATGTGTATTTTGTATATTTATATTTATACAAATACACATTCTTTTATTGGTATTTTGTTTATTTATTTTGATACGATTTTACATTATTTTATGTGTATTTTGTATACATTTTTTTATATGTATATACTTCATTTTATGTGTATTTTGTATATATATTTTTATAGAAATTTACGTTATTTTATGTGTATTCGTATATATATTTTGAAACAAATTTGCATTGTTTTATATGTATTTTGCATATCTATTTCAATACAAATTTACCTTATTGTATGTGTTTTTTGTATATTTATTTTAATACATATTTAATTTTTTGATGTGTATTTTGGTATATATATTTTTATAAATAAAAAAAAATGCGTTATTTTATGGGTATTTTGCTTCTTTATTTTCATACAAATTTACATTATTTTATTAATATTCTGTGTATTTATTTTGATACGATTTTACATTATTCTATTCGTGTTTTGTACATATTTTTTTTATACAAATTTACGTTATTTTAAATGTATTTGTTTATGTATTTTCATTCAAATTTACATTATTTTATGTGTATTTTGTGTATGTATTTCAATACAAATTTACCTAATTTTATGTGTATTATGTATATTTATTTTCATACAAATTTAAAATATTTTTTGTATATTTTTGTATATAGTTTGATACAAATTTAGGTTATTTTGTGTATTTTGTATATCTATTTTCATACAAATACACATTCTTTTATTGATATTTTGTTTATTTATTTTGCCGCGAATTTACATTATTTACAATAAGGTAAATTTGTATTGAAATAGATATGCAAAATACATATAAAACAATGTAAATTTGTATCAAAATATATATACGAATACACATAAAATAACATAGATTTCTAAAAAATATATATACAAAATACACATAAAATGAAGTAAATACGTATAAAAAAATGTATACAAAATACACATATATAAAAGAATGTGTATTTGTATAAATATAAATATACAAAATACACATAAAATAACGTAAATTTATATAAAACTATATACAAAAATACACAGAAGTATTTTAATTTGTATGAAAATAGATATACAAAATAAGGTAAATTCGTTTCAAATTCAATAAACAAAATTCAGATAAAAGAAAGTATATTTGTAGAAAAAATAAATATACAAAATACACATAAAATAATGAAAATTTGTTTGAAAATATTTAAAAAAATAAACAAAAATAATTTCAAAATAGAATGAAAATAAATATTCAAAATACACATGTATTTTGTATATCTATTTTCACACAAATTTACTTACTTTTGTGTATTTTTGCATATAGTTTTATATAAATTTACGTTATTTTATTTGTATTTTGTATATTTATATTTATACAATACACATTCTTTTATTAGTATTTTGTTTATTTAATTTGATACGAGTTTACATTATTTGATGTGTATTTTGTATACCTTTTTTTATACGTATTTACTTCATTTATGTGTATTTTGTATATTTATTTTCATAGAAATCTACGTTATTTTATGTGTATTCGTATATATATTTTGAAAAAAATTTACATGGTTTTATATGTATTTTGCATAACTATTTCAATACAAATTTACCTTATTGTATGTGCATTTTGTATATTTATTTTAATACAAATTCAAATATTTTATGTGTGTCTTGGCATAAATATTTAAAAAAAATGCGTTATTTTATGAGTATTTTGCATCTTAATTTTCATACAAATTTACATTATTTTATTAATATTCTGTGTATTTATTTTGATACGATTTTATATTATTCTATTTGTGTTTTGTATATATTTTTTTATACATATTTACATTATTTAATGTTTATTTTTTATATATATTTTATACAAATTTACGTTATTTTAAGTGTATTTGCTTATATATTTTCATTCAAATTTACATTATTTTATGTGTATTTTGTAAATGTATTTCAATACAAATTTACCTAATTTTATGTGTATTTTGTATATTTATTTTCATACAAATTAAAATTATTTTTGTGTATTTTTGAATATAGTTTTATACAAATTTAGGTGATTTTATGTGTATATTGTATATCTATTTTCATACAAATACACATTCTTTTATAGATATTTTGTTTATTTATTTTGACGCGAATTTACATTATTTAATGTGTATTTTATATATATATTTTTATACGTGTTTACATCATTTGATGTGTATTTTGTATATATATTTCTATAGAAATCTACGTTGATTTATGAGTATTCGTATATAGATTTTAAAATAAATTTACACTGTTTTATGTGTATTTTGCATATTTTTTCAATAAATTTACCTTATTGTATATGCATTTTGTATATTAATTTTAATACAAATTTAATTATGCTATGTGTATTTTTGTATATGTATTTTTATAAAAATATGCTTTATTTTATGGGTATTTTGCATTTTTATTTTCATACAAATTTACATTATTTTATGAAATGAAAACAAATACATTTTATATAAAATATATATACAAAATACACATAGAATAATGTAAAATCATATTAAAATAAATACACAGAATATCAATAAAATAATGTAAATTTTTATGAAAATAAAGATGCAAAATACCCATTAAATTAAGCATATTTTTATAAAAATACATATACAAAAATACACATAGATTAATCAAATTTGTATTAAAATTAATATACAAAATGCACTTACAATAAGGTAAATTTGTATTGAAAAAATATGCAAAATACACATAAAACAATGTAAATTTGTTTCAAAATATATATATGAATACACATAAAATAACGCAGATTTCTATAGAAATATATATACAAAATACACTTGAAATAATGTAAATACGTATAAAAATATATATACTTTATACACCTTAAATAATGTTAATTCGTGTCAAAATAAATAAACAAAATATCATGAAAAGAATGTGTATTTGTATGAAAATAGATATACAAAATACACATAAAATAACCTAAATTTGTATAAAACTATATACAAAAATACACAAAAATAATTTAAACTTGTATGAAAATAAATATACAAAAAATATATAAAAATAGGTAAACTTGTATTGAAATACATATACAAAATACACATAAAATAATGTCAATTTGAATGAAAATATATAAACATATAGACTTAAAATAACGTAAATTTGTATCAAATATATATACAAAAAAAACATTAAATAATGTAAATATGTATAAAAAAATATATACAAAACACAAATAAAATAATGTAAAATCGTATCAAAATAAATACAGAAAATATTAAAAAAATAATGTAAATTTGTATGAAAATTAAGATGCAAAATACCCATAAAATAACGCATTTTTTATAAAAAAATTTATACGAAAAAACATAAATATTTGATTTTGTATTAATATAAATAGATATACAAAATACACATAAAATAGGCTAAATATTAATTGAAATATATATACAAAATACATAAAATAATGTAAATTTGTATCAAAATACCTATACAAATAGACATATAATAACGTACATTTGTATAAAAACATATAAACAAAATACACATTAAATAATGTAAATACGTATGATGTAAAATGTAAAAAATACACAAATAATCATGTAATTCGTATCAAAATAAATAGACAAAATACTAATAAAATAATGTAGATTTCTATGAGAATACACATAAATAACGCAAATATCAATAAAAATATATATAATATAATATATTTTTATACATATTTAAAATATTTAATGTATAGTTTGTATATATATATTTTATCCAAATTTACGTGATTTTATATGTATTTGTTTATATATTTTCATACAAATTTACATTATTTTATGTGAGTTTTGTATATATATTTAAATACAAATTTGCCTAACTTTATGTGTATTTTGCATATCTATTTTCAAACAAATTTAAATTATTTTTGTGTATTTTTGTATATATTTTTATACAAATTTTAGATATTTTATTTGTTTTTTGTATATATATTTTCCTATTGGAATTTTGTGTATTTAATTTTTTACGAACTTACTTTATTTTATGTGTATTTTGTATATATATTTTTCTACGTATTTAAACTATTGGAATTTTGTGTATTTAATTTTTTACGAATTTACATTATTTTATGTGTATTTTGTATATATATTTTTCTACGTATTTAAACTATTTTATGTGTATTTTATATATACATTTTCATAAAAATTTACGTTATTTTATTGTGTGTATTCGTATATGTTTTGAAACAAATTTTATACAAATTCATGTTATTTAATGTGTATTTGTATATATATTTTCACACAAATTTATATTATTTTATGTGTATTCTTACATATATTTTATTACAAATTTACCTTATTTTATGTTTATTTTGTATATTTATTTCATTCAATTTTAAATTATTTACTGTGTATATATGTATTTGTATTTAGGTTCTATATATATTTTCATCCAAAATTACATTATTTTATTGTTATTTTCTTAATTTAACTCGATACGGATTTAGATTATTTCAATGGTATTTTGTATACATATTTTTATACTCATTTACATTATCTAATGTGTGTTTTGTATATATTTTTTTATGCAAACTAATTTTATGTTTATTTTTGGACATATATTTTTATAGAAACTTAAAACGTTATTTTATGTGTATTTTGTATATGTTTTCTCATATAAATTTATATTATTTAATTAGTTTTTTGTTTATTTATTTTTTAACGAATGACTTGATTATTGGTGTATTTTGTAAATATTTTTTTATACGTATTTACATTATTTAATGTGTATTTTGTTTATATGTTTTTTTTACAAATTTACGTTATTATATGTGTATTTGTTAAAAATATTTTGAAACGAATTTACTTTATTTTATGTATTTTGTATATATATTTCAATTCAAATTTAGCTTATTTTGTGTGTATTTTGTATATCTATTTTCATACAAATTTAATTACTTCTGTGTATTTTTGTATATAGTTTTATACAAATTTACGTTATTTTATGTGCATTTTGTATATTTATATTTATACAAATACACATTCTCTTATTGGTATTTTGTTTATTTACATTTATACGAATTTACACTATTTTATGTGTATTTTGTATACATTTTTGATTCGTATTTACTTAATTTTATTTGTATTTTGTATATATATATTTATAGAAATCTACGTTATTTTATGTGTATTCGTATATATATTTTGAAACAAATTTACATTGTTTTATATTTTTTTTGCATATCTATTTCAATACAAATTTACCTTATTGTATGCTCATTTTGTATATTTATTTTAATGCAAATTCAAATATTTTATGTGTATTTTGGTATATATAATTTTATAAAAAATGCGTTATTTTATAGGTATTTTGCATCTTAGTTTTCATACAAATGTACATTATTTTATTAATATTCTGTGTATATATTTTGATACGATTTTATGTTATACTATTTGTGTTTTGTATATATTTTTTCATACATATTTTCATTATTTAATGTGTATTTTTATATATATTTTATACAAATTAACGTTATTTTAAGTGTATTTGTTTATATAATTTCATTCAAATTTACATTATTTTAAGTGTATTTTGTATATGTATTTCAATACAAATTTACCTAATTTTATGTGTATTTTGTATATTTATTTTCATACAAATTTAAATTATTTTTGTGTTTTTTTGTATATACATATAGAGTAAATTTCTATGAAAATATATATTCAAAATACATATAAAATTATGTAAATAAGTATAAAAATATATATATCAAATACACCTAAAAAAATGAAAATTCGTATCAAAATAAATAAACAAAATTCCGATAAAAGAACGTATATATGTAGGAAAATAAATATACAAAATACACATAAAATTACGAAAATTTGAATAAAAATATATACAAAAAAACAAAAAAATAAATTTCAATTTGTATGAAAATAGATATACAAAATACACATATAATTAGTTAAATTTGTATTTAAATACATGTACAAAATACACATAAAATAATGTAAATTTGTGTGAAATGAAAACAAATTTACATAAAATAACGTACATTTGTAAAAAATAGATATACAAAATATACATAGAATAATGTAAAATCGTATCAAAATAAATACACAGAATATCAATAAAATAATGTAATTTTGTATGAAAATAAAGATGCAAAATACCCATAAAATAAAGCATATTTTTATTAAAATACATATACAAGAATACACATAGAATAATTAAATTTTTATTAAACTTAATATACAAAATGCACGTACAATTAGGTAAATTTGTTTTGAAAAAATATACAAAATGCACAGAAAACAATGTATATATGTTTCAAAATATATATACGAATACACCTAAAATAACGTATATTTCTATAGAAATATATATACAAAATACACATGAAATGACGTAAATACGTATAAAAATATATATACACAATACACATTAAATAATGTAAATTCGCATCAAAATAAATAAACAAAATATCAATAAAGAATGTGTATTTGTATGAAAATAGATATACAAAATACACATAAAATATTGTAAATTTGTATAAAACTCTATTAAAAAAATACACAAAAATAATTTAAATTTGTATAAAAATAAATATACAAAATACACATAAAACTAGTTAAATTTCTATTGAAATACATATACAAAATACACATAAAATAATGATAATTTGAATGAAAATATATAAACAAATACACTTAAAATAACGTAAATTTGTATAAAATATATATAGAAAATACACATTAAATAATGTAAATATGTATAAAAAAATATATACAAAACACAAATAGAATAATGTAAAATAGTATCAAAATAAATACACAGAGTATTAATAAAATAATGTAAATTTGTATGAAAATAAAGATGCAAAATACCCATAAAACAACGCATTTTTTATGAAAATATATATACCAAAATACACATAAAATATTTAAATTTGTATTACAATAAATATACAAAATGCATATACAATAAGGTAAATTTGTATTGAAATAGATATGCAAAATACACATAAAACAATGTAAATTTGTTTCAAAATATATATACGAGTACACATAAAATAACGTAGATTTCTATAAAAAATATATATTCAAAATACACATAAAATGAAGTAAATACGTATAAGAAAATGTATACAAAATACACATAAAATAATGAAAATTCGTATCAAAATAAATAAACTAAATGCCAATAAAAGAATGTTTACTTGCATAAATATAAATATACAAAATACACATAAAATAACGTAAAATTGTATAAAACTATATACAAAAATAAAAAAAGATAATTAAATTTGTATGAAAATAGATATACAAAAGACATAAAATACGCTAAATTTGAATTAAAATAAATATAGAAAATACATAAAATAATGTAAATTTGTATCAAAATATATATTCAAATACACATATAATAACGTAAATTTGTATAAAAATATATAAACAAAATACACATTAGATAATGTAAATACGTATAAAAGATATGTACGTAATGTAAAAATTTATAAAATTATAGATGCAAAATACCCATAAAATAACGCATATTTAAAAAAATATATATACAAAAATACACATCAAATACACATACAATAAGATAGATTTTTATTGAAATAGATATGCAAAAAACACATAAAATAATGAAATTTTTTATCAAAATATATACGAATACACACAATAAAACTACGTAAATTTTTATGAAAATATATATACAAAATACACATAAAATAATGTAAATACATAGAAAAATATATATACAAAATACACATAAAATAATGTAAATTCGTATCAAAATAAATAAACAAAATTTCCTTTAAAAGAATGTATATTTGTAGGAAAATATATATTCAAAATACAAATAAAATAACAAAAAAATTTATGAAAATATATACAAAAATACACAGAAAATAATTTAAATTTGTTTGAAAATAGATATGCAAAATACACATGAAATTAGGCAAATTTTTATTGAAATACATATACAAAATACATATAAAATAATGTAAATTTGTATGAAAATATATAAACAAATACACATAAGATTACGTAAATTTCCATGAAATATATGTACAAAATATACATTAAATAATGTAAATATGTTTAAAAATATATATACAAAATACACAAAATAACGTAAAATCGTATCAAAATAAATAAACAGACTATCAATAAAATAATGTAAATTTGTATGAAAATAAAGATGCAAAATTCCCATATAATAACGCATATTTGCTTAAATATATATATACAAAAATACACATAAAATAACTAAATTTGTATCAAAATAAATATACAAAAGGCACATACAATAAAGAAAATTTGTATTGAAATAGATATGCGAAATACACATAAATTATGTAAATTTGTATCAAAATATATATACGAATACACATAAAATAGAATAAATTTCTATGAAAATATATATTCAAAATACATATAAAATTATGTAAATAAGTATAAAAATATATATATCACATACACCTAAAATAATGAAAATTCGTATCAAAATAAATAAACAAAATTCCGATAAAAGAATGTATATTTGTAGGAAAATAAATATACAAAACACACATAAAATAACGAAAATTTGAATAAAAATATATACTAAAATACACAAAATTAATTTCGATTTGTATGAAAATAGATATACATAATACACATATAATTAGTTAAATTTGCATTTAAATACATGTACAAAATACACATGAAATAATATAAATTTGTATGAAATGAAAACATATTCACATAAAATAACGTTCATTTGTATGAAATATATATACAAAATATACATAGAATAATGTAAAATCGTATCAAAATAAATACACAGAATATCAATAAAATAAAGTAATTTTGTATGAAAATAAAGATGCAAAATACTCATAAAATAAAGCATTTTTTTATGAAAATACATATACAAAAATACACATAGAACAATTAAATTTGTATTATTTTATATGTTCTTTGTATATATATTTTTATACGCATTTACATTATTTAACATTTATTTAATGTAATTACTTCTGTGTATTTTTGTGTTATTTTATGTACGCATTTACATTATTTAGTGTGTGTTTTGTATATATATTTTTATGCAAATTTACTTTATTTTATGTGCATTTTTGTACATATATTTTTATAGAAATTTGCGTTATTTGTATATGTTTTCTCTTACAAATTTACATTATTTTATTGCTATTTTGTTTATTTATTTTGATACGAATTACATGATTATATGTGTATTTTGTACATATTTTTTATACGTATTTACATTACTTAATGTTTATTTTGTTTATATATTTTTAAACAAATCTACGTTATTATATGTATTTGTATAAATATTTTGATACAGATTTACATTATTTTATGTATTTTGTATGTACATTTCAATTCAAATTTAGCTTATTTTAGCTGTATTTTGTATATATATTTTCATACAAATTTAATTACTTCTGTGTATTTTGGTATATAATTTTATACAAATTTACGTTATTTTATATGTATTTTGTATATTTATATTTATACAAATACACATTCTTTTCTGGTATTTTGTTTATTTATTTTGATACGATTTTTATGTATATTTTGTATTCATTTTTTTATACGTATTTACTTCATTTTATGTGTATTTTGTATATATTTTTATAGAAATCTACGTTATTTTATGTGTATTCGTATATATATTTTGAAACAAATTTACATTGTTTTATATGTATTTTGCATATCTATTTCAATACAAATTTACCTTATAGTATGTGCATTTTTTATATTTATTTTAATACAAATTTTAATATTTTATGTGTATTTTGGTATATATATTTTTATAAAAAATGCGTTATTTTATGGCTATTTTGCATCTTTATTCTCATACAAATTTACATTATTTTATTAATATTCTGTGTATTTATTTTTTATACGATTTTACATTATTCTATATGTGTTTTGTATATATATATTTTTTTATACATATTTACATTATTTAATGTGTATTTTGTATATATATTTGATACAAATCTACGTTATTTTAAGTGTATATGTTTATATATTTTTATTCAAATTTCCATTATTTTATGTGTATTTTCTATATGTATTTCAATACAAATTTACCTAATTTTATGTGTATTTTGTATATTTATTTTCATACAAATTCAAATTATTTTTGTGTATTTTTGTATATAGTTTTATACAAATTTAGGCTATTTTATGAGTATTTTGTATATCTATTTTCATACAAATACACATTCTTTAATTGATATTTTGTTTATTTATTTTGACAAGAATTTAAATTATTTAATGTGTGTTTTGTATATATATATTTTTATACGTATTTACATCATTTCATGTGTATTTTGTATATATATTTCTATAGAAATCTACGTTATTTTATGTGTATTCGTATATAGATTTTTAAACAAATTTACACTTTTATGTGCATTTTGTATATTTTTTCAATACAAATTTACCTTATTGTAGTGCATTTTGTATATTAATTTTAATAAAAATTTAATTATTCTATGTGTATTTTTGTACATGTATTTTTAAAACAATATGCTTTATTTTATGGGTATTTTGCATCTTTATTTTCATACAAAATTACATTGTTTTATTGATATTCTGTGTATTTATTTTGACACGATTTTACATTATTCTATGTATATTTTGTATATCTATTTTATTCAAATGTACGTTATTTTATATGAATTTGTTTTCATTTTATACAAATTTACATTATTTTATGTGTATTTTGTACATGTATTTAAATACAAATTTAACTAATTATATGTGTATTTTGTATATCTATTTTTATACAAATTGAAATTAACTTTTTTGTTTTTTAGTATATATTTTTATTCAAATTTTCGTAACTTTATGTGTATTTTGTATATTTATTTTCCTACAAATATACGTTCTTTTATCGGAGTTTTATTTATTTATTTTGATACGAATTTTCATTTTTTAGGTGTATTTGATATATATATTTTTATACTTATTTAAATAATTTTATATGTATTTTGAATATATATTTTCATAGAAATTTACTCTATATGTTTATACAAAAAAACACAAAAAATAATTTAAATTTGTATGAAAATAAATATACAAAATACACATAAAATTGAGTAAATTTGTATTTAAATACATATACAAAATACACTTAAAATAATGTAAATTTGAATGAAATTATGTGTATTTGTATATATATTTTCATATAAATTTACATTATTTTATGTGTATTTTGTACATATATTTTATTACAAATCTACCTTATTTTATGTTTATTTTGTATATGTACACATACAAAATAAACATAAAATAAGGTAGATATGTAATAAAATATATGTACAAAATACACATAAAATAATGTAAATTTATATGAAAATATATATACAAATACACATAAAATACCATTAATTTGTATAAAAATACATATTCAAAATAAATATTAAATAATGTAAAAGCGTATAAAAATATATATATACAAAGTACATATAAAATGAAAATTAAGATGCAAAATACCTATAAAATAACGCATTTTTTATAAAATTATTGATACCAAAATAAACATAAAATATTTGAACTTGTATTAAAATGAATATACAAAATGCACATACAATAAGGTAAATTTGTATTGAAATAGATATGCAAAATACATATAAAATAATGTAAATTTGTTTCAAAATATATATACGAATACACATAAAATAACGTAGATTTCTAAAAAAATACATATACAAAATACACATAAAATTAAGTAAATACGTATGAAAAAATGTATAAAAAATACACATAAAATAATGTAAATTCGTATAAATGTAAATAAACAATATACCAATAAAAGAATGTGTATTTGTATAAATATAAATATACAAAATGCACATAAAATAACATAAATTTATATAAAACTATATACATAAAATAACGCAAATTTCTATAAAAATATATGTACAAAAATGAACATTAAATAAATTTGCATAAAAATATATATACAAAACACACATTAGATAAAGTACATGAGTATAAAAATATGTATACAAAATACCTATGAAATAATCTAAATTCGTATCGAATTAAATTCAGAAAAACCAGTAAAATAATGTAATTTTGGATGAAAATATATATACAAAATACACATAAAATAACCAAAATACAAATACAAATATACACATAAAATATTTAAAAATTGAATGAAATAAATATACAAAATAAACATAAAATAAGGTAAATTTGTAATGAAATATATGAAAAAATACACATAAAATAATATAAATTTGTATGAAAATATATATACAAATACACATTAAATAACATGAATTTGTACAAAATTTGTATCAAAATATATACTTATACACACAATAAAATAACGTAATTTTCTTATGAAAATGTATATACAAAATACACATAAAATAATTTAAATACGTAGAAAAATATATATACAAAAAACACATAAAATAATGTAAATATGTATGAAAATATATAAACAAATACACATAAAATAATGTAAATTTGGATAAAATATATATACAAAATGAACATTAAATAATGTAAATATGTATAAAAAATATATATACAAAAAACACATAGAATAATGTTAAATCGTATCAAAATAAATAAAGAGAATATCAATAAAATAATGTAAATTTGTATGAAAATAAAGATGCAAAATATCCATATAATAACGCATATTTGCATAAAAATATATATACAAAAATACATATAAAATAATTAAATTTGTATTAAAATAAATATACAAAATGCACGTACAATAAAGTAAATCTGTATTGAAATAGATATGCAAAATACACATTAATAATGTAAATTTGTATCAAAATATATATACGAATACTCATAAAATAGAGTAAATTTCTATGAAAATATACATACAAAATAGATATAGAAAATACACATATAACTAGTTAAATTTGTATTTAAATACATGTACAAAAAACACATAAAATAATGTAGATTTGTATGAAATGAAAACAAATACATTTTATATAAAATATATATACAAAATACACATAGAATAATGTAAAATCATATCAAAATAAATACACAGAATATCAATAAAATAATGTAAATATGTATGAAAATAAAGAAGCAAAATACCCATAGAATAAAGCATATTTTTATAAAAATACATATACAAAAATACACATAGATTAATCAAATTTGTATTAAAATTAATATACAAAATGCACATACAATAAGGTAAATTTGTATTGAAAAAATATGCAAAATACACATAAAACAATGTAAATTTATTTCAAAATATATATACGAATACACATAAAATAACGCAGATTTCTATAGAAATATATATACAAAATACACTTGAAATAATGTAAATACGTATAAAAATATATATACAAAATACACATTAAATAATGTTAATTCGTGTCAAAATAAATAAACAAAATATCATGAAAAGAATGTGTATTTGTATGAAAATAGATATACAAAATACACATAAAATAACCTAAATTTGTATAAAACTATAAACAAAAATACACAAAAATAATTTAAACTTGTATGAAAATAAATATACAAAAAAAATACAAAATTACGTAAATTTGTATTGAAATACATATACAAAATACACATAAAATAATGTAAATTTGAAAGAAAATATATAAACATATAGACTTAAAATAACATAAATTTGTATCAAATATATATACAAAAAACACATTAAATAATGTAAATATGTATAAAAAAAATATATACAAAACACAAATAAAATAATGTAAAATCGTATCAAAATAAATACAGAAAATATTAATAAAATAATGTAAATTTGTTTGAAAATTAAGATGCAAAATACCCACCAAAATAACGCATTTTTTATAAAAATATATATACGAAAAAACAAAAAATATTTGATTTTGTATTAAAATAAATAGATATACAAAATACACATAAAATAAGATAAATTTGAATTCAAATATATATTCAAAATACATAAAATAATGTAAATTTGTATCAAAATACCAATACAAATACACATATAATAACGTAAATTTGTATAAAAATATATAAACAAAATACACATTAAATAATGTAAATACTTATAAAAAAAATGTTCAAAATACACAAATAATCATGTAATTCATATCAAAATAAATAGACAAAATACCAATAAAATAATGTAAATTTCTATGAGAAAACATATACAAAATACACATAAATAACGCAAATATATAAAAAAAAAATATAATATAATACATTTTTATACATATTTAAAATATTCAATGTATATTTTGTATATATACTTTATCCAAATTTACGTGATTTTATATGTATTTGTTTATATATTTTCAAACAAATTTACATTATTTTTTGTGAGTTTTGTGTATGTATTTCAATACAAATTTGCCTAACTTTATGTGTATTTTGCATATCTATTTTCAAACAAATTTAAATTATTTATGTGTATTTTTGTATATATTTTTATACAAATTTTAGTTATTTTATTTGTTTTTTGTATATATATTTTCCTACAAATATACATTCATTCATTGGAATTTTGTGTATTTAATTTTTTACGAATTTACATTATTTTATGTGTATTTTGTATATATATTTTTCTACGTATTTAAATTATTTTATGTGTATTTTATAAATGCATTTTCATAAAAATTTACGTTATTTTATTGTGTGTATTCGTATATATTTTGAAACAAATTTTATACAAATTCATGTTATTTTATGTGTATTTGCATATGTATTTACAAACAAATTAATATTATTTCATGTGTATTCTTTCATATATTTTATTACAAATTTACCTTATTTTATGTTTATTTTGTATATTTATTTCATTCAATTTTAAATTATTTAATGGGTATTTTTGTATTTGTATTTAGGTTATCTTAGGTTATCTTTAGGTTACCTTATTTTATGTTTATTTTGTATATTTATTTCATTCAATTTTAAATTATTTTATGTGTATATTTGTATTTGTATTTAGGTTATTTTATGTGTATTTTGTATATATATTTTCATCCAAAATTACATTATTTTATTGGTATTTTCTTAATTTAATTCGATACGAATTTAGATTATTTCATAGGTATTTTGTATACATATTTTTATACTTATTTACATTATTTAAAGTGTGTTTTGTATATATATTTTTATGCAAATTTATTTTATGTTCATTTTTGTACATATATTTTTATAGAAATTTGCGTTATTTTATGTATATAGTTTTATATAAATTTACGTTATTTTATGTGCATTTTGTATATTTATATTTATACAAATTCACATTCTTTTATTGGTATATTGTTTATTTACATTTATACGAATTTACATTATTTTATGTGTATTTTGTATACATTTTTTTATTCGTATTTACTTAATATTATGTGTATTTTGTATATGTATTTTTATAGAAATCTACGTTATTTTATGTGTATTCGTATATATATTTTTAAACAAATTTACATTATTTTATATGTATTTTGCATATTTATTTCAATCATATTTACCTTATTGTATGTGCATTTTGTATATTTATTTTAATACAAATTCAAATATTTTATATGTATTTTGATATCAATAATTTTATAAAAAAAAGCGTTATTTTATAGGTATTTTGCATCTTAATTTTCATACAAATTTACATTATTTTATTAATATTCTGTGTATATATTTTGATACGATTTTACATTATTCTATTTGTGTTTTGAGTATATTTTTTTATACATATTTACATTATTTAATGTGTATTTTGAATATATATTTCATACAAATTTACGTTATTATATGTATATTTGTTTATATATTTTCTTTCAAATTTACATTATTTTAAGTGTATTTTGTATATGTATTTCAATACAAATTAACCTAATTTTATGTGTATTTTGTATATTTCTTTTCATACAAATTTAAATTATTTTTGTGTATTTTTGTATATAGTTTTATACAAATTTAGGTTATTTTATGTACGCATTTACATTATTTAAAGTGTGATTTGTATATATATTTTTATCCAAAGTTACTTTATTTTACGTTCATTTTTGGACATATTTTTATAGAAATTAGCGTTATTTTATATGTATTTGTATATGTTTTCTCATATAAATTTACATTATTTTATTGATATTTTGTTTATTTAGTTTGATACGAATTACATGATTATATGTGTATTTTGTACATATTTTTTTATACGTATTTACATTACCTAATCTGTATTTTGTTTATATATTTTTAAACAAATTTACGTTATTATATGTATTTTTATAAATATTTTGATACAAATTTACATTATTTTATGTATTTTGTATATACATTTCAATTCAAATTTAGCTTATTTTATCTGTATTTTGTATATCTATTTTCATACGAATTTAATTACTTCTGTGTATTTTTGTATATAGTTTTATACAAATTTACGTTATTTTAAGTGTATTTTGTATATTTATATTTATACAAATACACATTCTTTTATTGTTATTTTGATTATTTATTTTGATACGAATTTACGTTATTTTATGTGTATTTTGTATACATTTTCTTATACGTATTTACTTTTTTTTATGTGTATTTTGTATATATATTTTTATAGAAATCTACGTAATTTTATGTGTATTCGTATATATATTTTGAAACAAATTTACATTGTTTTATATGTATTTTGCATATCTATTTCAATACAAATTTACCTTATTATATGTGTTTTTTGCATATTTATTTTAATACAAATTTAATTTTTTGATGTGTATTTTGGTATATATATTTTTATAAATAAAAAAAATGCGTTATTTTATGGGTATTTTGCTTCTTTATTTTCATACAAATTTACATTATTTTATTAATATTCTGTGTATTTATTTTGATACGATTTTACATTATTCTATTTGTGTTTTGTACATATTTTTTTATACAAATTTACGTTATTTTAAGTGTATTTGTTTATGTATTTTCATTCAAATTTACATTATTTTATGTGTATTTTGTGTATGTATTTCAATACAAATTTACCTAATTTTATGTGTATTTTGTATATTTATTTTCATACAAATTTAAAATATTTTTTTGTATTTTTGTATATAGTTTGATACAAATTTAGGTTATTTTGTGTATTTTGTATATCTATTTTCATACAAATACACATTCTTTTATTGATATTTTGTTTATTTATTTTGACGCGAATTTACATTATTTAATGTGTATTTTTTATATATATTTTTATACGTATTTACATCATTTCATGTGTATTTTGTATAGTTTTAAACAAATTTATATTATTTAAAGTGTATTTTGTATATATATATATATATATATATATATATATAGATATATATATATATATATATATATATATATATATATATATATATATATATATATATATATATATATATATATATATATTTATATATACACATTCTTTTATTGGTATTTTGTTTATTTATTTTGATACTAATTTACATTATTTTATGTGTATTTTGTAAACATTTTTTATACGTATTACTTAATTTTATGTGTATTTTGTATATATATTTTTATAGAAATCTACCTTATTTCATGTGTATTCGTATATATATTTTGAAACAAATTTGCATTGTTTATATGTATTTTGCATATCTATTTTTGTGTATTCTGTATTTATTTTTGTTATACATAGAATAATGTACAATCGTATCAAAATAAGTACACAGAATATCAATAAAATAATTTAAATTTGTATGAAAATAAAGATGCAAAATACCCATAAAATAAAGTATATTTTTAAAAAAAATACATATACAAAAATACACATAGAATAATTAAATTTGTATTAAAATTAATATACAAAATGCACATACAATATTTTAAATTTGTATTGAAAAATACACATAAAACAGTGTAAATTTGTTTCAAAATATATATACGAATACACATAAAATAACGTTGATCTCTATAGGAATATATATACAAAATACACATGAAATTATGTAAATACGTATAAAAATATATATACAAAATACACATTAAATACTCTAAACTCGCGTCAAAATAAATAAACAAAATATCAATAAAAGAATGTGTATTTGTATGAAAATAGATATACAAAATACACATAAAATAACCTAAATTTGTATCAAACTATATACAAAAATACACAAAAATATTTTAAATTTGTATGAAAATAAATATACAAAATACACATAAAATTAGTTAAATTTGTATTGAAATACATATACAAAATACACATAAAATAATGTAAATTTGAATGAAAAGACATAAACAAATACACTTAAAATAACGTAAATTTGTATAAAAAAATATATACAAAACACAAATAGAATAATGTAAAATCGTATCAAAATAAATACATAGAATATTAATAAAATAATGAAATTTGTATGAAAATAAAGAGGCAAAATACCCATAAAATAACGCATTTTTTTTATTTATAAAAATATATATACCAAAATACACATAAAAAATTAAATTTGTATTAAAATAAATATATAAAAAACACATACAATAAGGTAAATTTGTATTGAAATAGATATGGAAAATACATATAAAACAATGTAAATTTGTTTTCAAAATATATATACGAATACACATAAAATAACGTAGATTTCTATAAAAATATATATACAAAATACACATAAAATGAATAAATACGAATAAAAAAATGTATACAAAATACACATAAAATAATGTAAATTCGTATCAAAATAAATAAAAAAATACCAATAAAAGAATGTGTATTTGTATAAATATAAATATACAAAATACAAATAAAATAACGTAAATTTATATAAAACTATATACAAAAATACACAGAATATTTTAATTTGTATGAAAATAGATATACAAAATAAGGTAGATTCGTTTCAAATTCAATAAAAAAAATTCAGATAAAAGAACGTATATTTGTAGAAAAAATAAATATACAAAATACAAATAAGATAACGAAAATTTGTATGAAAATATATAAAAAAATAAAGAAAAATAATTTCAATTTGTATGAAAATAAATATACAAAATACACATGTATTTTGTATATCTATTTTCACACAAATTTAAATACTTTTGTGTATTTTTGCATATAGTTTTATATAAATTTACGTTATTTTATTTGTATTTTGTATATTTATATTTATACAATACACATTCTTTTATTAGTATTTTCTTTATTTATTTTCATACGAGTTTACATTATTTTATGTGTATTTTGTATACCTTTTTTTATACGTATTTACTTCATTTTATGTGTATTTTGTATGTTTATTTTCATACAAATTAAAATACTTCTGTGTATTTTTGTATATAGTTTTATATAAATTTACGTTATTTTATGTGTATTTTGTATATTTATATATATACAAATACACATTCTTTTATTGGTATTTTGTATATTTATTTTACATTATTTTATGTGTATATTGTATACATTTTTTTTTATACGTATTTACTTCATTATGTGTATTTTGTATATATATTTTTATAGAAATCTACGTTATTTTATGTGTATTCGTATATATATTTTGAAACAAATTTACAGTTTTAAATGTATTTTGCATATCTATTTCAATACATATTTACCTTATTGTATGTGTTTTTTATGTATTTATTTTCATACAAATTTAATTTTTTTATGTGTATTTTGGTATATATATTTTATGAATATATGCGTTATTATATGGGTATTTTGCATCTTTATTTTCATACAAATTTAAATTATTTTATTGATATTCTGTTTATTTATTTTGATACGATTTAACATTATTCTATGTGTATTTTGTATAACTATTTTTATACATATTTACATTATTTAATTAATATTTTGTATATATATTTTATCCAATTTTACGTTATTTTATGTGTATTTGTTTATATATTTTCATACAAATTTACATTATTTTATGTGTATTTTGTATATGTATTTCAATACAAATTTGCCTAACTTTATGTGTATTTTGCATATCTATTTTCAAACAAATTTAAATTATTTTTGTGTATTTTTGTATTTATTTTTATACAAATTTTAGTTATTTTATTTGTATTTTGTATATATATTTTCCTGCAAATATACAATCTTTTACTATAATTTTGTTTATTTATTTTGGTACGAGTTTACATTTATTTTATGTGTATTTTGTATATATATTTTTCACGTATTTACATTATTTTATGTATTTTGTATATATATTTTAATAAAATTTACATTATTTTATTGTGTATTCCTATTTATTTTGATAAAAATTTATACAAATTCATGTTATTTTATGTGTATATATATTTTCATACAAATTTATATTATTTTACGGGTATTTTTACATATTTTTCATTACAAATTTACCTTATTTTATGATTATTTTGTATATTTATTTCATTCAATTTTAAATTATTTTATGTGTATATTTGTATTTGTATATACGTAATTTTATGTGTATTTTCTATATATATTTTCATCAAAAATTACATTATTTTATTGGTATTTTCTTTATTTAACTCATACGAATTTAGATTTTTTCATAGGTATTTTGTATACATATGTTTATACTCATTTACATTATGTAATGTGTGTTTTATATATATTTTTTAATGCAAATTTATTTTATGTCCATTTTTGTACATAAAATAAAATACCAATAAAATAATATAATTTTGGATGAAAATATATATAGAAAATACACATAAAATTACGTAAATACAAATACAAATATACACATAAAATAATTTAAAATTGAATGAAATAAATATACAAAATAATCATTAAATAAGATGAATTTGTAATGAAAAATATGTAAAAATACACGTAAAATAATATAAATTTTTATGAAAATATATATACAAATACACATAAAATAACATGAATTTGTATAAAATTTGTATCAAAATAAATAGGAATACTCACAATAAAATAATGTAAATTTTTATTAAAATATATATACAAAATACACATAAAATAATGTAAATACGTAGAAAAATATATATACAAAATACACATAAAATAATGTAAACTCGTATCAAAATAAATAAACAAAACTATAATAAAAGATTGTATATTTGTAGGAAAATATGTATACAAAATACAAATAAAATAACTAAAATGTGTATAAAAATAAATACAAAAATACACAAAAATAATTTAAATTTGTTTGAAAATAGATATGCAAAATACACATAAATTTAGGCAAATTTGTATTGAAATACATATACAAAATACACATAAAATAATGTAAATTTGTATGAAAATATATATACAAAATATACATTAAATAATGTAAATATGTATAAAAATAGTTATACAAAATACACATAGAATAATGTTAAATCGTATCAAAATAAATAAACAGAATATCAATAAAATAATTTAAATTTGTATGAAAATAAAGATGCAAAATACACATATAATAACGGAATATGCATAAAAATATATATACAAAAATACACATGAAATAATTAAATTTGTATTGAAATAAATATACAAAATGCATATACAATAAAGTAAATTTGTATTGAAATACATATGCAAAATACACATCAATAATGTAAATTTGTATCAAAATATATATACGAATACACATAAAATAGAATAAATTTCTATGAAAATATACATACAAAATACATATAAAATGATGTAAATAGTATAAAATTATATATACCAAATACACGTAAAATAATGTAGATTCGTATCAAAATAAACAAACAAAATTCCGATAAAAGAACGTATATTTGTAGGTAAATAAATATACAAAATACACATAAAATAACGAAAATTTGTTTAAAAATATATACAAAAAAAAAATAATCTCAATTTTTATGAAAATTGATATACAAAATACACATATAATTAGTTAAATTTGTACAAATTTGTACATGTACAAAATACACATAAAATAATGAAAATTTGTATGAAATGAAAGCAAATTCACATAAAATAACGTACATTTGTATTAAATATATATACAAAATACACATAGAAAATAATGTAAAATCGTATCAAAATAAATACACAAAATATCAATAAAATAATATAAATTTGTATGAAAATAAAGATGCAAAATACCAATAAAATAAAGCATATTTTTATAAAAATACATATACATAAATACACATTCAATAATTAAATTTGTAGTAAAATTAATATACAAAATGCACATACAATAAGGTAAATTTTTATTAAAAAAATATGCAAAATATACATAAAACAATGTAAATTTGTTTCAAAATATATATACGAATACATAAAATAACGCAGATTTCTATAGAAATATATATAAAAAATGCACTTGAGATGTTGTAAATACGTATAAAATATATATACAAAACAGACATTAAATAATGTAAATTCGTGTCAAAATAAATAAAAATAATATCAATAAAAGAATGTGTATTTGTATGAAAATATATATACAAAATACACATAAAATAATGTAAATTTGTATAAAACTATATAAAAAAATACACAAAATAATTTAAATTTGTTTGAGAATAAAAATACATAAACAAATACACTTAAAATAACGTAAATTTGTATAAAATATATATACAAAATACACATTAAGTAATGTAAATATGCATAAAAAAATATATACAAAACCTAAACAGAATAATGTAAAATCGTAACAAAATAAATACACAGAATATTAATAAAATAACGTAAATTTGTATGAAAATAAAGGAACAAAATACCCATAAAATAACGCATTTTTTTTACATATATATACCAAAATACATATAAAAAATTTAAATTTGTGTTAAAATAAATATACAAAATGCACTTACAATAAGGTAAATTTATATTGAAATAGATATGCAAAATACATATAAAACAATGTAAAATTTGTTTCAAAATATATATACGAATACACATAAAATAACGTAGATTTCTATAAAAATATATATTCAAAATACACAAAAAATGAAGTAAATACGAATAAAAAAATGTATACAAAATACACATAAAATAATGTAAATTCGTATCAAAATAAATAAACAAAATACCAATAAAAAAATGTGTATTTGTATAAAAATAAATATACAAAATACATATAAAATATCGTAGATTTATATAAAACTATATACAAAAATACACAAAAGTAGTTAAATTGTGTGTATTTTGTACATATTTTTTATACGTATTTACATTACTTAATGTGTATTTTGTTTATATATTTTTAAACAAATCTACGTTATTATATGTATTTGTATAAATATTTTGATACAGATTTACATTATTTAATGTATTTTGTATGTACATTTCAATTCAAATTTAGCTTATTTTAGCTGTATTTTGTATGTATATTTTCATTCAAATTTAATTACTTATGTGTATTTTTGTATACAGTTTTATACAAATTTACGATATTTTATGTGTATTTCGTATATTTATATTTATACAAATACACATTCGTTTACTGGTATTTTGTTTATTTATTTTGATACGATTTTTATGTGTATTTTGTATTCATTTTTTTAAACGTATTTACTTCATTTTATGTGTATTTTGTATATATTTTTATAGAAATCTACGTTATTTTATGTGTATTCGTATATATATTTTGAAACAAATTTACATTGTTTTATATGTATTTTGCATATCTTTTTCAATACAAATTTACCTATAGTATGTGCATTTTTTATATTTATTTTAATACAAATTTTAATATTTTATATGTATTTTGGTATATATATTTTTATAAAAAATGCGTTATTTTATGGCTATTTTGCATCTTTATTTTCATACAAATTTACATTATTTTATTAATATTCTGTGTATTTATTTTTGATACGATTTTACATTATTCTATTTGTGTTTTGTATATATTTTTTTTATACATATTTACATTATTTAATGTGTATTTTGTATATATATTTGATACAAATTTACGTTATTTTAAGTGTATATGTTTATATATTTTCATTCATATTTCCATTATTTTATGTGTATTTTGTATATGTATTTCATTACAAATTTAAATTATTTTTGTGTATTTTTGTATATAGTTTTATACAAACTTAGGTTATTTTATGAGTATTTTGTATATCTATTTTCATACAAATACACATTCTTTTATTGATATTTTGTTTATTTATTTTGACGCGAATTTAAATTATTTAATGTGTATTTTGTATATATTTTTTTATAAGTATTTACATCATTTCATGTGTATTTTGTAAATATATTTCTATATAAATCTAAGTTATTTCATGTGTATTCGGGTATAGATTTTTTAACAAATTTACACTTTTATGTGTATTTTGCATATTTTTTCAATACAAATTTACCTTTTGTATATGCATTTTGTATATTAATTTTAATACAAATTTAGTTATTCTATGTGTATTTTTGTATATGTATTTTTATAAAAATATGCTTTATTTTATGGGTATTTTGCATCTTTATTTTCATACAAATTTACGTTATTTTATTGATATTCTGCTCATTCATTTTGATACGATTTGACATGATTCTATGTGTATTTTGTATATATTTTTCATACAAATTTATGTTATTCTATGTGTATTTGTTTATATATTTTGACACAAATTTACAATATTTTATGGGTATTTTGTAGATATATTTCAAAAGAAATTTACCTAGTTTTATGTGTATTTTGAATATCTATTTTCATACAAACTCAAATTATTTTTATGTATTTTTGTATATATTTCAATACAAATTTTAGTTATGTTATGTGTATTTTATAAATCAATTTTCATTCAAATATACATTATTTTATTGGTAGTTTGTTGATTTATATTGATACGAATTAACATTATTTTATATATACTTTGTATATATATTTTTATACGCATTTACATTATTTAATATCTATTTTGATTATATAATTTTATACAAATTCATGGTATTTTATGTGTATTTGTATATATATTTTCATATAACTTTACATTATTTTATGTGTATTTTGTACATATATTTCATTACAAATTTACCTCATTTTATGTTTATTTTGTATGTGTATTTTGTACATTTATATTTATACAAATACACATTCTTTTATTGGTATTTTGTTTATTTATTTTGACTCGAACTTACATTATTTTATGTGTATTTTGTTTACATTTTTTTATACGTATTTTCTTAATTTTATGTGTATTTTGTATATATATTTTTATAGAAATCTACTTTTTTTATGTGTATTCGTATATATAAATTTGTATAAAACTATATACAAAAATACACAAAAATAATTTAAATTTGTACGAAAAGAAATATACAAAATACACGTAAAATTAGGTAAATTTGTATTGAAATACATATACAAAATACACATCAAATAATGAAAATTTGAATGAAAATTTATAAACAAACACACTTAAAATAACGTAAATTTGTATAAAATATATATGCAAGATACACATTAAATAATGTAAATGTGTATAAAAAAATATATACAAAAAAATAGAATAATGTAAAACCGTATCAAAATAAATACACAGAATATGTAAATTTGTATGAAAATAAAGATGCAAAATTCCCAAAAAATATCGCATTTTTTATAAAAATATATATACCAAAATACATAAAATATTTAAATTTGTATTGAAATAAATATACAAAATGCATATACAAAAGGTAAATTTGTATTGAAAGAGATATTAAAAAATTCATATAATACAATGGTAATTTGTTTCATTATATATTTAGGTATTCACATAAATTAAAGTAGATTTGTATAATAATATATATACAAAAACATATGAAATTATGTAAATACGTATAAAAATATATATACAATACATATTAAATAATGTAAATTGTGTCAAAATAAATCAAAAAAATATCATGAAAATAATGTGTATTTGTATGAAAATAGATAATAGATAATAAATTTGTATAAAATATATATGCAAGATACACATTAAATAATGTAAATATGTATAAAAAAAAGTATATACAAAAAACAAATAAAATAATGTAAAATCGTATCAAAATAAATACACCGAATATTAATAAAATAATGTAAATTTGTATGAAAATAAAGATGCACAATTCTATAAGATAGCGCATTTCTTATAAAAATATATATACCAAAATACACATAAAATATTTAAATTTGTATTGAAATAAATACTCAAAATGCACATACAATAAGGTAAATTTGTATTGAAAGAGATATACAAAAATGCATATAAAACAATGTAAATTTGTTTCAAAATATATATAAGAATACAAATAAAATAATGTAGATTTCTATAAAAATATATATACAAAATACATATAAAATTAAGTAAATACGTATAAAAAATGTATACAAATTTACATAATTTATTGATATTCTATATATTTATTTTGGTACGATTTTACATTATTCTATGTATATTTTGTATATATATTTTATACAAATGTACGTTATTTTATGTGAATTTGTTTTAATTTCATACAAATTTACACTATTTTATGTGTATTTTTTACATCTATTTAAATACAAATTTAACTTATTATATGTGTATTTTGTATATCTATTTTCATAGAAATTGAAATTAATTTTGTGTATTTTTGTATATATTTTTATACAAATTTTCCTTATTTTATGTGTATTTTGTATATTTATTTTCCTACAAATATACATTCTTTAATCGGAATTTTGTTTATTTATTATGATACGAATTTACATTATCTTAGGTGTATTTGGTATATATATTTTTTTACTATTTACATCATTTTATATGTATTTTTTATGTATATTTTCATAGAAATTTATTCTATTTTATGTATTCGTATATATATTTTGTTTATTTATTTTGATACGAATTTACATTATTTTATGTGTATTTTGTATACTTTTTTATACTTATTTACTTCATTTTATGTGTATTTTGTATATATATTTTTATAGAAATCTACGTTATTTTATGTGTATTCGTATATATATTTTGAAACAAATTTACATTATTTTATATGAATTTTGCATAAGTATTTCAATACAAATTTACCTTATTGTATGTGGTTTTTATATATTTATTTTAATACAAATTTACTTATTTTATGTGTATTTTGTTATATATATTTTTATAAAAAAAAGCGTTATTTTATGGGTATTTTGCCTCTTTATTTTCATCCAAATTTACCTTATTTTATTATTATTCTGTGTATTTATTTTGATACGATTTTACATCATTCTATTTATGTTTTGTATATATTTATTTATACAAATTTACGTTATTTTAAGTGATTTTGTTTAGGTATTTTCATTCAAATTTACATTATTTTATGTGTATTTTGTATATGTATTTCAATACAAATCTACCTAATTTTATGTGTATTTTGTATATATATTTTTCTATGTATTTTCATTATTTTATGTGTATTTTGTATATATATTTTCATAATATTTTACGTAATTTTATTGTGTGTATTCGTATATATTTTGATAGAAATTTTCATTATTTTATGTGTTTTTGCATATCTATTTCAATAAAATCTACCTTATTGCATGTGTATTTTGTATATTTATTTTAATACAAATTTAATTATTTTATGTGTATTTTGTATATATTTTTTTTTAAATGAGGTATTTTATGGGTATTTTGCATCTTTAATTTTATATTTACATTACGTACATATCTTTTATACGTATTTACATTATATAATGTGTATTTTGTTTATATATTTTTATACAAATTTACGTTATTATATGTGTATTTGAATATATATTTTAATACAAATTTACATTAT
Organism: Eriocheir sinensis; assembly: GCF_024679095.1. Classification (NCBI taxonomy): domain Eukaryota; kingdom Metazoa; phylum Arthropoda; class Malacostraca; order Decapoda; family Varunidae; genus Eriocheir; species Eriocheir sinensis. The sequence continues at coordinate 661,916 of NW_026111743.1, read as the reverse complement.
TTTATGTATTTTCTATATTTATTTCAATTCAAATTTAGCTTATTTTATGTGTCTTTTGTATATCTATTTTCATACAAATTTAATTATTTTTGTTTATTTTTGAATATAGTTTTATACAATTTTACGTTATTTTATGTGTATTTTGAATATTTATATTTATACAAGTAAACATTCTTTTATTGGCTTTTAGATTATTTATTTTGATACGAATATACATTATTTTATGTGTATTTTGTATACATTTTCTTATACGTATTTACTTTATTTTATGTGTATTTTGTTTATATATTTTATAGAAATCGTATATATAGTTTGAAACAAATTTACATTGTTTCATACAAAATACATTTTATATGTATTTTGTATGTATATTTTCATAGAAATTTACTCTATTTTATGTGTATTCGTATATATATTTTGATACAAATTTACATTATTGATGTGTATTTTGCATATGTATTTCAATACAGATTTACTTTATTGTATATGCATTTTGTATATTTATTTCAATACAAATTTAATTATTTCATGTGTATTTTTGTATATATATTTTATGCATATATTCGTTATTATATGGGTATTTTGCATCTTTATTTTCATACAAATTTAAATTATTTTATTGATATTCTGTTTATTTATTTTGATACGATTTAACATTATTCTATGTGTATTTTGTATAACTATTTTTATACATATTTACATTATTTAATTAATATTTTGTATATATATTTTATCCAATTTTACGTTATTTTATGTGTATTTGTTTATATATTTTCATACAAATTTACATTATTTTATGTGTATTTTGTATATGTATTTCAATACAAATTTGCCTAACTTTATGTGTATTTTGCATATCTATTTTCAAACAAATTTAAATTATTTTTGTGTATTTTTGTATTTATTTTTATACAAATTTTAGTTATTTTATTTGTATTTTGTATATATATTTTCCTGCAAATATACAATCTTTTACTATAATTTTGTTTATTTATTTTGGTACGAGTTTACATTATTTTATGTGTATTTTGTATATATATTTTTCTACGTATTTACATTATTTTATGTGTATTTTGTATATATATTTTAATAAAAATTTACATTATTTTATTGTGTATTCCTATTTATTTTGATAAAAAATTTATACAAATTCATGTTATTTTATGTGTATTTGTATATATATTTTCATACAAATTTATATTATTTTACGGGTATTTTTACATATTTTTCATTACAAATTTACCTTATTTTATGATTATTTTGTATATTTATTTCATTCAATTTTAAATTATTTTATGTGTATATTTGTATTTGTATATACGTAATTTTATGTGTATTTTCTATATATATTTTCATCAAAAATTACATTATTTTATTGGTATTTTCTTTATTTAACTCATACGAATTTAGATTTTTTCATAGGTATTTTGTATACATATGTTTATACTCATTTACATTATGTAATGTGTGTTTTATATATATTTTTTAATGCAAATTTATTTTATGTCCATTTTTGTACATAAAATAAAATACCAATAAAATAATATAATTTTGGATGAAAATATATATAGAAAATACACATAAAATTACGTAAATACAAATACAAATATACACATAAAATAATTTAAAATTGAATGAAATAAATATACAAAATAATCATTAAATAAGATGAATTTGTAATGAAAAATATGTAAAAATACACGTAAAATAATATAAATTTTTATGAAAATATATATACAAATACACATAAAATAACATGAATTTGTATAAAATTTGTATCAAAATAAATAGGAATACACACAATAAAATAATGTAATTTTTTATTAAAATATATATACAAAATACACATAAAATAATGTAAATACGTAGAAAAATATATATACAAAATACACATAAAATAATGTAAACTCGTATCAAAATAAATAAACAAAACTATAATAAAAGATTGTATATTTGTAGGAAAATATGTATACAAAATACAAATAAAATAACTAAAATGTGTATAAAAATAAATACAAAAATACACAAAAATAATTTAAATTTGTTTGAAAATAGATATGCAAAATACACATAAAGTTAGGCAAATTTGTATTGAAATACATATACAAAATACACATAAAATAATGTAAATTTGTATGAGAATATATAAACAAATACTCATAAAATATACATTAAATAATGTAAATATGTATAAAAATATATATACAAAATGCACATAGAATAATGTTAAATCGTATCAAAATAAATAAACAGAATATCAATAAAATAATTTAAATTTGTATGAAAATAAAGATGCAAAATACACATATAATAACGGAATATGCATAAAAATATATATACAAAAATACACATGAAATAATTAAATTTGTATTGAAATAAATATACAAAATGCATATACAATAAAGTAAATTTGTATTGAAATACATATGCAAAATACACATCAATAATGTAAATTTGTATCAAAATATATATACGAATACACATAAAATAGAATAAATTTCTATGAAAATATACATACAAAATACATATAAAATGATGTAAATAGTATAAAATTATATATACCAAATACACGTAAAATAATGTAGATTCGTATCAAAATAAACAAACAAAATTCCGATAAAAGAACGTATATTTGTAGGTAAATAAATATACAAAATACACATAAAATAACGAAAATTTGTTTAAAAATATATACAAAAAAAAAATAATCTCAATTTTTATGAAAATTGATATACAAAATACACATATAATTAGTTAAATTTGTACAAATTTGTACATGTACAAAATACACATAAAATAATGAAAATTTGTATGAAATGAAAGCAAATTCACATAAAATAACGTACATTTGTATTAAATATATATACAAAATACACATAGAAAATAATGTAAAATCGTATCAAAATAAATACACAAAATATCAATAAAATAATATAAATTTGTATGAAAATAAAGATGCAAAATACCAATAAAATAAAGCATATTTTTATAAAAATACATATACATAAATACACATTCAATAATTAAATTTGTAGTAAAATTAATATACAAAATGCACATACAATAAGGTAAATTTTTATTAAAAAAATATGCAAAATATACATAAAACAATGTAAATTTGTTTCAAAATATATATACGAATACACATAAAATAACGCAGATTTCTATAGAAATATATATAAAAAATGCACTTGAGATGCTGTAAATACGTATAAAAATATATATACAAAACAGACATTAAATAATGTAAATTCGTGTCAAAATAAATAAAAATAATATCAATAAAAGAATGTGTATTTGTATGAAAATATATATACAAAATACACATAAAATAACGTAAATTTGTATAAAACTATATACAAAAATACACAAAAATAATTTAAATTTGTTTGAGAATAAGTATACAAAATACACATAAAATTAGGTAGATTTGTATTGAAATACATTTACAAAATACACATAAAATAATGTAAATTTGAATGAAAATACATAAACAAATACACTTAAAATAACGTAAATTTGTATAAAATATATATACAAAATACACATTAAGTAATGTAAATATGCATAAAAAAATATATACAAAACCTAAACAGAATAATGTAAAATCGTAACAAAATAAATACACAGAATATTAATAAAATAACGTAAATTTGTATGAAAATAAAGGAACAAAATACCCATAAAATAACGCATTTTTTTTACATATATATACCAAAATACATATAAAAAATTTAAATTTGTGTTAAAATAAATATACAAAATGCACTTACAATAAGGTAAATTTATATTGAAATAGATATGCAAAATACATATAAAACAATGTAAAATTTGTTTCAAAATATATATACGAATACACATAAAATAACGTAGATTTCTATAAAAATATATATTCAAAATACACAAAAAATGAAGTAAATACGAATAAAAAAATGTATACAAAATACACATAAAATAATGTAAATTCGTATCAAAATAAATAAACAAAATACCAATAAAAAAATGTGTATTTGTATAAAAATAAATATACAAAATACATATAAAATATCGTAGATTTATATAAAACTATATACAAAAATACACATAAGTAGTTAAATTGTGTGTATTTTGTACATATTTTTTATACGTATTTACATTACTTAATGTGTATTTTGTTTATATATTTTTAAACAAATCTACGTTATTATATGTATTTGTATAAATATTTTGATACAGATTTACATTATTTAATGTATTTTGTATGTACATTTCAATTCAAATTTAGCTTATTTTAGCTGTATTTTGTATGTATATTTTCATTCAAATTTAATTACTTATGTGTATTTTTGTATACAGTTTTATACAAATTTACGATATTTTATGTGTATTTTGTATATTTATATTTATACAAATACACATTCTTTTACTGGTATTTTGTTTATTTATTTTGATACGATTTTTATGTGTATTTTGTATTCATTTTTTTAAACGTATTTACTTCATTTTATGTGTATTTTGTATATATTTTTATAGAAATCTACGTTATTTTATGTGTATTCGTATATATATTTTGAAACAAATTTACATTGTTTTATATGTATTTTGCATATCTTTTTCAATACAAATTTACCTATAGTATGTGCATTTTTTATATTTATTTTAATACAAATTTTAATATTTTATATGTATTTTGGTATATATATTTTTATAAAAAATGCGTTATTTTATGGCTATTTTGCATCTTTATTTTCATACAAATTTACATTATTTTATTAATATTCTGTGTATTTATTTTTGATACGATTTTACATTATTCTATTTGTGTTTTGTATATATTTTTTTATACATATTTACATTATTTAATGTGTATTTTGTATATATATTTGATACAAATTTACGTTATTTTAAGTGTATATGTTTATATATTTTCATTCATATTTCCATTATTTTATGTGTATTTTGTATATGTATTTCATTACAAATTTAAATTATTTTTGTGTATTTTTGTATATAGTTTTATACAAACTTAGGTTATTTTATGAGTATTTTGTATATCTATTTTCATACAAATACACATTCTTTTATTGATATTTTGTTTATTTATTTTGACGCGAATTAAAATTATTTAATGTGTATTTTGTATATATTTTTTTATAAGTATTTACATCATTTCATGTGTATTTTGTAAATATATTTCTATATAAATCTAAGTTATTTCATGTGTATTCGGGTATAGATTTTTTAACAAATTTACACTTTTATGTGTATTTTGCATATTTTTTCAATACAAATTTACCTTTTGTATATGCATTTTGTATATTAATTTTAATACAAATTTAGTTATTCTATGTGTATTTTTGTATATGTATTTTTATAAAAATATGCTTTATTTTATGGGTATTTTGCATCTTTATTTTCATACAAATTTACGTTATTTTATTGATATTCTGCTCATTCATTTTGATACGATTTGACATGATTCTATGTGTATTTTGTATATATTTTTCATACAAATTTATGTTATTCTATGTGTATTTGTTTATATATTTTGACACAAATTTACAATATTTTATGGGTATTTTGTAGATATATTTCAAAAGAAATTTACCTAGTTTTATGTGTATTTTGAATATCTATTTTCATACAAACTCAAATTATTTTTATGTATTTTTGTATATATTTCAATACAAATTTTAGTTATGTTATGTGTATTTTATAAATCAATTTTCATTCAAATATACATTATTTTATTGGTAGTTTGTTGATTTATATTGATACGAATTAACATTATTTTATATATACTTTGTATATATATTTTTATACGCATTTACATTATTTAATATCTATTTTGATTATATAATTTTATACAAATTCATGGTATTTTATGTGTATTTGTATATATATTTTCATATAACTTTACATTATTTTATGTGTATTTTGTACATATATTTCATTACAAATTTACCTCATTTTATGTTTATTTTGTATGTGTATTTTGTACATTTATATTTATACAAATACACATTCTTTTATTGGTATTTTGTTTATTTATTTTGACTCGAACTTACATTATTTTATGTATTTTGTTTACATTTTTTATACGTATTTTCTTAATTTTATGTGTATTTTGTATATATATTTTTATAGAAATCTACTTTTTTTATGTGTATTCGTATATATAAATTTGTATAAAACTATATACAAAAATACACAAAAATAATTTAAATTTGTACGAAAAGAAATATACAAAATACACGTAAAATTAGGTAAATTTGTATTGAAATACATATACAAAATACACATCAAATAATGAAAATTTGAATGAAAATTTATAAACAAACACACTTAAAATAACGTAAATTTGTATAAAATATATATGCAAGATACACATTAAATAATGTAAATGTGTATAAAAAAATATATACAAAAAAATAGAATAATGTAAAACCGTATCAAAATAAATACACAGAATATGTAAATTTGTATGAAAATAAAGATGCAAAATTCCCAAAAAATATCGCATTTTTTATAAAAATATATATACCAAAATACACATAAAATATTTAAATTTGTATTGAAATAAATATACAAAATGCATATACAGTAAGGTAAATTTGTATTGAAAGAGATATTAAAAAATACATATAAAACAATGGTAATTTGTTTCAAAATATATATACGAATACACATAAAATAAAGTAGATTTCTATAAAAATATATATACAAAAAACATATGAAATTATGTAAATACGTATAAAAATATATATACAAAATACATATTAAATAATGTAAATTCGTGTCAAAATAAATCAACAAAATATCATGAAAAGAATGTGTATTTGTATGAAAATAGATAATAGATAATAAATTTGTATAAAATATATATGCAAGATACACATTAAATAATGTAAATATGTATAAAAAAAAGTATATACAAAAAACAAATAAAATAATGTAAAATCGTATCAAAATAAATACACCGAATATTAATAAAATAATGTAAATTTGTATGAAAATAAAGATGCAAAATTCCCATAAGATAGCGCATTTCTTATAAAAATATATATACCAAAATACACATAAAATATTTAAATTTGTATTGAAATAAATACTCAAAATGCACATACAATAAGGTAAATTTGTATTGAAAGAGATATACAAAAATGCATATAAAACAATGTAAATTTGTTTCAAAATATATATAAGAATACAAATAAAATAATGTAGATTTCTATAAAAATATATATACAAAATACATATAAAATTAAGTAAATACGTATAAAAAATGTATACAAATTTACATAATTTATTGATATTCTATATATTTATTTTGGTACGATTTTACATTATTCTATGTATATTTTGTATATATATTTTATACAAATGTACGTTATTTTATGTGAATTTGTTTTAATTTCAAACAAATTTACATTATTTTATGTGTATTTTATACATCTATTTAAATCCAAATTTAACTTATTATATGTGTATTTTGTATATCTATTTTTATAGAAATTTAAATTAATTTTGTGTATTTTGTATATATTTTCATACAAATTTTCATTATTTTATGTGTATTTTGTATATTTATTTTCCTACAAATATACGTTCTTTAATCGGAATTTTGTTTATTTATTATGATACGAATTTACATTATCTTAGGTGTATTTGGTATATATATTTTTTTACTATTTACATCATTTTATATGTATTTTTTATGTATATTTTCATAGAAATTTATTCTATTTTATGTATTCGTATATATATTTTGTTTATTTATTTTGATACGAATTTACATTATTTTATGTGTATTTTGTATACTTTTTTATACTTATTTACTTCATTTTATGTGTATTTTGTATATATATTTTTATAGAAATCTACGTTATTTTATGTGTATTCGTATATATATTTTGAAACAAATTTACATTATTTTATATGAATTTTGCATAAGTATTTCAATACAAATTTACCTTATTGTATGTGGTTTTTATATATTTATTTTAATACAAATTTACTTATTTTATGTGTATTTTGTTATATATATTTTTATAAAAAAAAGCGTTATTTTATGGGTATTTTGCCTCTTTATTTTCATACAAATTTACATTATTTTATTATTATTCTGTGTATTTATTTTGATACGATTTTACATCATTCTATTTATGTTTTGTATATATTTATTTATACAAATTTACGTTATTTTAAGTGATTTTGTTTAGGTATTTTCATTCAAATTTACATTATTTTATGTGTATTTTGTATATGTATTTCAATACAAATCTACCTAATTTTATGTGTATTTTGTATATATATTTTTCTATGTATTTACATTATTTTATGTGTATTTTGTATATATATTTTCATAAAAATTTACGTAATTTTATTGTGTGTATTCGTATATATTTTGATAGAAATTTTCATTATTTTATGTGTTTTTTGCATATCTATTTCAATAAAAATCTACCTTATTGCATGTGTATTTTGTATATTTATTTTAATACAAATTTAATTATTTTATGTGTATTTTTGTATATATATATTTTTTTTAAATGAGGTATTTTATGGGTATTTTGCATCTTTAATTTTATATTTACATTACGTACATATCTTTTATACGTATTTACATTATATAATGTGTATTTTGTTTATATATTTTTATACAAATTTACGTTATTATATGTGTATTTGAATATATATTTTAATACAAATTTACATTATTTTATGTATTTTCTATATTTATTTCAATTCAAATTTAGCTTATTTTATGTGTCTTTTGTATATCTATTTTCATACAAATTTAATTATTTTTGTTTATTTTTGAATATAGTTTTATACAATTTTACGTTATTTTATGTGTATTTTGAATATTTATATTTATACAAGTAAACATTCTTTTATTGGCTTTTAGATTATTTATTTTGATACGAATATACATTATTTTATGTGTATTTTGTATACATTTTCTTATACGTATTTACTTTATTTTATGTGTATTTTGTTTATATATTTTATAGAAATCGTATATATAGTTTGAAACAAATTTACATTGTTTCATACAAAATACATTTTATATGTATTTTGTATGTATATTTTCATAGAAATTTACTCTATTTTATGTGTATTCGTATATATATTTTGATACAAATTTACATTATTGATGTGTATTTTGCATATGTATTTCAATACAGATTTACTTTATTGTATATGCATTTTGTATATTTATTTCAATACAAATTTAATTATTTCATGTTTATTTTTGTATATATATTTTATGCATATATTCGTTATTATATGGGTATTTTGCATCTTTATTTTCATACAAATTTAAATTATTTTATTGATATTCTGTTTATTTATTTTGATACGATTTAACATTATTCTATGTGTATTTTGTATAACTATTTTTATACATAATTACATTATTTAATTAATATTTTGTATATATATTTTATCCAATTTTACGTTATTTTATGTGTATTTGTTTATATATTTTCATACAAATTTACATTATTTTATGTGTATTTTGTATATGTATTTCAATACAAATTTGCCTAACTTTATGTGTATTTTGCATATCTATTTTCAAACAAATTTAAATTATTTTTGTGTATTTTTGTATTTATTTTTATACAAATTTTAGTTATTTTATTTGTATTTTGTATATATATTTTCCTGCAAATATACAATCTTTTACTATAATTTTGTTTATTTATTTTGGTACGAGTTTACATTATTTTATGTGTATTTTGTATATATATTTTTCTACGTATTTACATTATTTTATGTGTATTTTGTATATATATTTTAATAAAAATTTACATTATTTTATTGTGTGTATTCCTATTTATTTTGATAAAAAATTTATACAAATTCATGTTATTTTATGTGTATTTGTATATATATTTTCATACAAATTTATATTATTTTACGGGTATTTTTACATATTTTTCATTACAAATTTACCTTATTTTATGATTATTTTGTATATTTATTTCATTCAATTTTAAATTATTTTATGTGTATATTTGTATTTGTATATACGTAATTTTATGTGTATTTTCTATATATATTTTCATCAAAAATTACATTATTTTATTGGTATTTTCTTTATTTAACTCATACGAATTTAGATTTTTTCATAGGTATTTTGTATACATATGTTTATACTCATTTACATTATGTAATGTGTGTTTTATATATATTTTTTAATGCAAATTTATTTTATGTCCATTTTTGTACATAAAATAAAATACCAATAAAATAATATAATTTTGGATGAAAATATATATAGAAAATACACATAAAATTACGTAAATACAAATACAAATATACACATAAAATAATTTAAAATTGAATGAAATAAATATACAAAATAATCATTAAATAAGATGAATTTGTAATGAAAATATGTAAAATACACATAAAATAATATAAATTTTATGAAAAATATATATACAAATACACATAAAATAACATGAATTTGTATAAAATTTGTATCAAAATAAATAGGAATACATACAATAAAATAATGTAAATTTTATTAAAATATATATACAAAATACACATAAAATAATGTAAATACGTAGAAAATATATATACAAAATACACATATAATAATTAAATTTGTACAAAAATACATGTACAAAATACACATAAAATAATGAAAATTTGTATGAAATGAAAGCAAATTCACATAAAATAACGAACTTTTGTATAAAATATATAAACAAAATACACATGGAATAATGTAAAATCGTATGAAAATAAATACACATAATTTCAATAAAATAATATAAATTTGTATGAAAATAAAGATGCAAAATACAAATAAAATAAAGCATATTTTTATAAAAATACATATACATAAATACACATTCAATAATTAAATTTTAAGTAAAATTAATATACAAAATGCACATATAAATAAAATTTTATTAAAAAAATATGCAAAATATACATAAAACAATGTAAATTTGTTTCAAAATATATATACGAATACACATAAAATAACGCAGATTTCTATAGAAATATATATAAAAAATGCACTTGAGATGCTGTAAATACGTATAAAAATATATATACAAAACACATTAAATAATGTAAATTCGCGTCATATTAAATAAAATAATATCAATAAAAGAATGTTTATTTGTATGACAATTTATATACAAAATACACATGAAATAATTTTAAATTGTTTAAAACTATATACAAAAATACACAAAACAATTTAAATTTGTTTGAGAATAAGTATACAAAATAAACATAATATTAGGTAAATTTGTATTGAAATACATTTACAAAATACACATAAAATAATGTAAATTTGAATGAAAATACATAAACAAATACACTTAAAATAACGTAAATTTGTATAAAATATATATACAAAATACACATTAAGTAATGTAAATATGCATAAAAAAATATATACAAAACCTAAACAGAATAATGTAAAATCGTAACAAAATAAATACACAGAATATTAATAAAATAACGTAAATTTGTATGAAAATAAAGGAACAAAATACCCATAAAATAACGCATTTTTTTTACATATATATACCAAAATACATATAAAAAATTTAAATTTGTGTTAAAATAAATATACAAAATGCACTTACAATAAGGTAAATTTATATTGAAATAGATATGCAAAATACATATAAAACCATGTAATTTTGTTTCAAAATATATATACGAATACACATAAAATAACGTAGATTTCTATAAAAATATATATTCAAAATACACAAAAAATGAAGTAAATACGAATAAAAAAATGTATACAAAATACACATAAAATAATGTAAATTCGTATCAAAATAAATAAACAAAATACCAATAAAAAAATGTGTATTTGTATAAAAATAAATATACAAAATACATATAAAATATCGTAGATTTATATAAAACTATATACAAAAATACACAAAAGTAGTTAAATTGTGTATTTTGTACATATTTTATACGTATTTACATTACTTAATGTGTATTTTGTTTATATATATTTAAACAAATCTACGTTATTATATGTATTTGTATAAATATTTTGATACAGATTTACATTATTTAATATATTTTGTATGTACATTTCAATTCAAATTTAGCTTATTTTAGCTGTATTTTGTATGTATATTTTCATTCAAATTTAATTACTTATGTGTATTTTTGTATACAGTTTTATACAAATTTACGATATTTTATGTGTATTTTGTATATTTATATTTATACAAATACACATTCTTTTACTGGTATTTTGTTTATTTATTTTGATACGATTTTTATGTGTATTTTGTATTCATTTTTTTAAACGTATTTACTTCATTTTATGTGTATTTTGTATATATTTTTATAGAAATCTACGTTATTTTATGTGTATTCGTATATATATTTTGAAACAAATTTACATTGTTTTATATGTATTTGCATATCTTTTCAATACAAATTTACCTATAGTATGTGCATTTTTTTATATTTATTTTAATACAAATTTTAATATTTTATATGTATTTTGGTATATATATTTTTATAAAAAATGCGTTATTTTATGGGTATTTTGCATCTTTATTTTCATACAAATTTACATTATTTTATTAATATTCTGTGTATTTATTTTGATACGATTTTACATTATTCTATTTGTGTTTTGTATATATTTTTTTATACATATTTACATTATTTAATGTGTATTTTGTATATATATTTGATACAAATTTACGTTATTTTAAGTGTATATGTTTATATATTTTCATTCATATTTCCATTATTTTATGTGTATTTTGTATATGTATTTCATTACAAATTTAAATTATTTTTGTGTATTTTTGTATATAGTTTTATACAAACTTAGGTTATTTTATGAGTATTTTGTATATCTATTTTCATACAAATACACATTCTTTTAGTATTTTGTTTATTTATTTTGACGCGAATTAAAATTATTTAATGTGTATTTTGTATATATTTTTTTATAAGTATTTACATCATTTCATGTGTATTTTGTAAATATATTTCTATATAAATCTAAGTTATTTCATGTGTATTCGGGTATAGATTTTTTAACAAATTTACACTTTTATGTGTATTTTGCATATTTTTTCAATACAAATTTACCTTTTGTATATGCATTTTGTATATTAATTTTAATACAAATTTAGTTATTCTATGTGTATTTTTGTATATGTATTTTTATAAAAATATGCTTTATTTTATGGGTATTTTGCATCTTTATTTTCATACAAATTTACGTTATTTTATTGATATTCTGCTCATTCATTTTGATACGATTTGACATGATTCTATGTGTATTTTGAATATATTTTTCATACAAATTTATGTTATTCTATGTGTATTTGTTTATATATTTTGACACAAATTTACAATATTTTATGGGTATTTTGTAGATATATTTCAAAAGAAATTTACCTAGTTTTATGTGTATTTTGAATATCTATTTTCATACAAACTCAAATTATTTTATGTATTTTGTATATATTTCAATACAAATTTTAGTTATGTTATGTGTATTTTATAAATCAATTTTCATTCAAATATACATTATTTTATTGGTAGTTTGTTGATTTATATTGATACGAATTAACATTATTTTATATATACTTTGTATATATATTTTTATACGCATTTACATTATTTAATATCTATTTTGATTATATAATTTTATACAAATTCATGGTATTTTATGTGTATTTGTATATATATTTTCATATAACTTTACATTATTTTATGTGTATTTTGTACATATATTTCATTACAAATTTACCTCATTTTATGTTTATTTTGTATGTGTATTTTGTACATTTATATTTATACAAATACACATTCTTTTATTGGTATTTTGTTTATTTATTTTGACTCGAACTTACATTATTTTATGTGTATTTTGTTTACATTTTTTTATACGTATTTTCTTAATTTTATGTGTATTTTGTATATATATTTTTATAGAAATCTACTTTTTTTATGTGTATTCGTATATATAAATTTGTATAAAACTATATACAAAAATACACAAAAATAATTTAAATTTGTACGAAAAGAAATATACAAAATACGTAAAATTAGGTAAATTTGTATTGAAATACATATACAAAATACATCAAATAATGAAAATTTGAATGAAAATTTATAAACAAACACTTAAAATAACGTAAATTTGTATAAAATATATATGCAAGATACACATTAAATAATGTAAATGTATAAAAAAATATATACAAAAAAATAGAATAATGTAAAACCGTATCAAAATAAATACACAGAATATGTAAATTTGTATGAAAATAAAGATGCAAAATTCCCAAAAAATATCGCATTTTTTATAAAAATATATATACCAAAATACACATAAAATATTTAAATTTGTATTGAAATAAATATACAAAATGCATATACAGTATAAATTTGTATTGAAAGAGATATTAAAAAATACATATAAAACAATGGTAATTTGTTTCAAAATATATATACGAATACACATAAAATAAAGTAGATTTCTATAAAAATATATATACAAAAAACATATGAAATTATGTAAATACGTATAAAAATATATATACAAAATACATATTAAATAATGTAAATTCGTGTCAAAATAAATCAACAAAATATCATGAAAAGAATGTGTATTTGTATGAAAATAGATAATAGATAATAAATTTGTATAAAATATATATGCAAGATACACATTAAATAATGTAAATATGTATAAAAAAAAGTATATACAAAAAACAAATAAAATAATGTAAAATCGTATCAAAATAAATACACCGAATATTAATAAAATAATGTAAATTTGTATGAAAATAAAGATGCAAAATTCCCATAAGATAGCGCATTTCTTATAAAAATATATATACCAAAATACACATAAAATATTTAAATTTGTATTGAAATAAATACTCAAAATGCACATACAATAAGGTAAATTTGTATTGAAAGAGATATACAAAAATGCATATAAAACAATGTAAATTTGTTTCAAAATATATATAAGAATACAAATAAAATAATGTAGATTTCTATAAAAATATATATACAAAATACATATAAAATTAAGTAAATACGTATAAAAAATGTATACAAATTTACATAATTTATTGATATTCTATATATTTATTTTGGTACGATTTTACATTATTCTATGTATATTTTGTATATATATTTTATACAAATGTACGTTATTTTATGTGAATTTGTTTTAATTTCATACAAATTTACACTATTTTATGTGTATTTTTTACATCTATTTAAATACAAATTTAACTTATTATATGTGTATTTTGTATATCTATTTTCATAGAAATTGAAATTAATTTTGTGTATTTTTGTATATATTTTTATACAAATTTTCCTTATTTTATGTGTATTTTGTATATTTATTTTCCTACAAATATACATTCTTTAATCGGAATTTTGTTTATTTATTATGATACGAATTTACATTATCTTAGGTGTATTTGGTATATATATTTTTTTACTATTTACATCATTTTATATGTATTTTTTATGTATATTTTCATAGAAATTTATTCTATTTTATGTATTCGTATATATATTTTGTTTATTTATTTTGATACGAATTTACATTATTTTATGTGTATTTTGTATACTTTTTTATACTTATTTACTTCATTTTATGTGTATTTTGTATATATATTTTTATAGAAATCTACGTTATTTTATGTGTATTCGTATATATATTTTGAAACAAATTTACATTATTTTATATGAATTTTGCATAAGTATTTCAATACAAATTTACCTTATTGTATGTGGTTTTTATATATTTATTTTAATACAAATTTACTTATTTTATGTGTATTTTGTTATATATATTTTATAAAAAAAAGCGTTATTTTATGGGTATTTTGCCTCTTTATTTTCATACAAATTTACATTATTTTATTATTATTCTGTGTATTTATTTTGATACGATTTTACATCATTCTATTTATGTTTTGTATATATTTATTTATACAAATTTACGTTATTTTAAGTGATTTTGTTTAGGTATTTTCATTCAAATTTACATTATTTTATGTGTATTTTGTATATGTATTTCAATACAAATCTACCTAATTTTATGTGTATTTTGTATATATATTTTTCTATGTATTTACATTATTTTATGTGTATTTTGTATATATATTTTCATAAAAATTTACGTAATTTTATTGTGTGTATTCGTATATATTTTGATAGAAATTTTCATTATTTTATGTGTTTTTGCATATCTATTTCAATAAAATCTACCTTATTGCATGTGTATTTTGTATATTTATTTTAATACAAATTTAATTATTTTATGTGTATTTTTGTATATATATATTTTTTTTAAATGAGGTATTTTATGGGTATTTTGCATCTTTAATTTTATATTTACATTACGTACATATCTTTTATACGTATTTACATTATATAATGTGTATTTTGTTTATATATTTTTATACAAATTTACGTTATTATATGTGTATTTGAATATATATTTTAATACAAATTTACATTATTTTATGTATTTTCTATATTTATTTCAATTCAAATTTAGCTTATTTTATGTGTCTTTTGTATATCTATTTTCATACAAATTTAATTATTTTTGTTTATTTTTGAATATAGTTTTATACAATTTTACGTTATTTTATGTGTATTTTGAATATTTATATTTATACAAGTAAACATTCTTTTATTGGCTTTTAGATTATTTATTTTGATACGAATATACATTATTTTATGTGTATTTTGTATACATTTTCTTATACGTATTTACTTTATTTTATGTGTATTTTGTTTATATATTTTATAGAAATCGTATATATAGTTTGAAACAAATTTACATTGTTTTATATGTATTTTGCTTATCTATTTCTATACAAATTTACCTTATTGTATGTGCATTTTGTATGTTCATTGAAATACAAATTTAAATATTTTATGTGCATTTTGGTATATATATTTTCATAAAAAATGCGTTGTTTTATGGGTATTTTGCATCTTTATTTTCATGCAAATTTACATTATTTTATTAATATTCTGTGTATTTATTTTGATACTATTTTACATTATTCTATTTGTGTTTTGTATATATTTTTTTATACATATTTACATTATTTAATGTGTATTTTCTATATATATTTCATACAAATTTACGTTATTTTAAGTGTATTTTTTTATATATTTTCTTTCAAATTTACATTATTTTATGTGTATTTTGTATATGTATTTCAATAGAAATTTACCTAATTTTATGTGGATTTTGTATATATATTTTTATAGAAATTTAAATTATTTTTTGTGTATTTTTGTATAGAGTTTTATACAAATTTACAATATTTTATGTGTATTTTGTATATCTATTTTAATACAAATACACATTCTTTTATTGATATTTTGTTTATTTATTTTGATGCGAATTTACATTATTTAATGTGTATTGTGTATATATATTTTTGTATATGTATTTTTATAAAAATATGCTTTATTTTATGGGTATTTTGCATCTTTATTTTCATACAAAATTACATTATTTTATTGATATTCTGTGTATTTATTTTGATACGATTTTACATTATTCTATGTATATTTTGTATCTCTATTTTATTCAAATGTACGTTATTTTATGTGAATTTGTTTTCATTTCATACAAATTTACATTATTTTATGTGTATTTTGTACATGTATTTAAATACAAATTTAACTAATTATATATGTATTTTGTATATCTATTTTCATACAAATTGTAATTAATTTTGTGTATTTTGTATATTTTTATTCAAATTTTCGTAATTTTATGTGTATTTGTATATTTATTTTCCTACAAATATACGTTCTTTTATCTGAATTTTATTTATTTATTTTGATACGAATTTTCTTTTTTTTAGGTGTATTTGATATATATATTTTTATACTTATTTACATAATTTTATATGTTTTTTGAGTATATATATTCATAGAAATTTACTCTATATGTATATGTATAGAAAATACACATGAAATAATCTAAATTCGTACCGAAATAAATTAACAAAATACCGATAAAATAATGTAATTTTGAATGAAAATATATATAGAAAATACACATAAAATAACGTAAATACAAATAAATATATACACATAAAATGATTTGAATTTGAATGAAAATAGATATATAAAAATAAACATAAAATAAGTCAAATTTGTAATGAAATATATATACAAAATACACATAAAATAATGTAGATTTGTTTCAAAATGTATATACGAATACACATAAAATAACGTAGATTTCTATAGAAATATATATATACAAAATACACATGAAATGATGGAAATATGTATTAAAATACATATACAAGCACATAAAATAATGTAAATTCGTGTCAAAATAAATAATTGAAATATCAATAAAAGAATGTGTGTTTGTATGAAAATACATATACAAAATACACATCAAATAACGTAAATTTGTATAAAACTATATATAAAAATACACAAAAAATAAATTAAATTTGTATGAAAATAAATATACAAAATACACATAAAATTAGGTCAATTTGTATAGAAATTCATATACAAAATACACATAAAATAATGTAAATTTGAATGAAAATATATAAACAAATACAGTTAACGTAAATTTGTATAAAATATATATACAAAATACTCATTAAATAATGTAAATAAGTATAAAAAATATATATACAAAACAAATAGAATAATGTAAAATCGTATTAACATACATACACAGAATGTAAATAAAATAATGTAAATTTGTATGAAAATAAAGATGCAAAATACCCATAAAATAACGCATTTTTTATAAATATACAAAATACACATGACAGGATGTAAATACGTATAAAAATATATATACAAAATACACATTAAATAATGTAAATTCGCGTCAAAATAAATAAACAAAATATCAATAAAAGAAAGTGTATTTGTATGAAAATAAATATACAAAATACACATAAGATAACATAAATTTGTATAAAACTATATACAAAAATACACAAAAATAATTTAAATTTGTATGAAAATAAATATACAAATTACACATGAAATTAGGTAAATTTGTATTGAAATACATATACAAAATACACAAAAAATACTGTAAATTTGAATGAAAATACATAAACAAATACACTTAAAATAACGTAAATTTGTATAAAAAATATATACACAACACAAATAGAATAATGTAAAATCGTATCATAATAAATACACAGAATATTAATAAAATAATGTAAATTTGTATGATATCCATAAAATAACGCATTTTTTTTATAAAAAATATATATACAAAAATACACATAAAAAAAATAATTTGTATTAAAATAAATATACAAAATACACATACAATAAGGTAAAGCTGTATTGAAATAGATATGCAAAGTACATATAAAACAATGTAAATTTGTTTCAAAATATATATACGAATACACATAAAATAACGTAGATTTGTATAAAAATATATATACAAAATACACATAAAATGAAGTAAATACGTATAAAAAATGTATACAAAATACACATAAAATAATGTAAATTCGTATCAAAATAAATAAACAAAATACCAATAAAAGAATGTGTATTTGTATAAATATAAATATACAAAATTCACATAAAATAACGTAAATTTGTATAAAACTATATACAAAAATACACAGAAGTAATTAAATACGTATGAAAATAGATATACAAAATACGGATAAAATAAGCTAAATTTGAATTGAAATGTATATAGAAAATACATAAAATAATGTAAATTTGTATCAAAATATTAATAAAAATACATATAATAACGTAAACTTGTTTAAAAATATATAAACAAAATACACATTAAGTAATGTAAATACGTATAAAAAATATGAACAAAATACACATATAATCATGTAATTCGTATCAAACTAAAGAAACAAAATAGCAATAAAATAATGTAAATTTGTATGAGAAAACATTTCTATAAAAATATATGCCCAAAAATGAACGTAAAATAAAGTATCTTTGGATAAATATATATATACAAAACACACATTAAATAATGTAAATGCGTACATTAAATAACCTAAATTTGTATAAAACTATATTCAAAAATACACAAAAATAATTTAAATTTCTACGAAAAGAAATATACAAAATACATATAAAATTAGGTTAATTTGTATTGAAATACATATACAAAATACACATAAAATAATGTAAATTTGAAAGAAAATTTATAAACAAATACACATATAATAACGTAAATTTGAATGAAATATATATACAAAATACACATTAAATAATGTAAATATGTATAAAAAAATATATAGAAAACACAAATAGAATAATGTAAAATTGTATCAAAATATATACACAGAATATTAATAAAATAATGTAAATTTGTATGAAAATTAAGATGCAAAATACCTATAAAATAACGCATTTTTAATAAAATTATTGATACCAAAATACACATAAAATATTTGAATTTGTATCAAAATAAATATACAAAATACACATACAATAAGGTAAATTTGTATTGAAATAGATATGCAAAATACATATAAAATAATGTAAATTTGTTTCAAAATATATATGCGAATACACATTAACATACATTATTTTATGTGTATTTTATACATATATTTTATTACAAATCTACCTTAGTTTTATTATTTATATGTGTACTTTGTAAATTTATATTTATCCAAATACACATTCTTTTATTGGTATTTTGTTTATTTATTTTAATTCGAATTTACATTATTTTATGTGTATTTTGTATACATTTTTTTATACGTATTTACCTAATTTTATGTGTATTTTGTATCTATATTTTTATAGAAATCTACGTTTTTTTATTTGTATTCGTATATATATTTTGAAAGAAATTTACATTGTTTTATATGTATTTTTGCATATATCTTTCAATACAAATTTACCTAATTGTATGTGCATTTTGTATATTTATATCAATACAAATTTAAATATTTTATGTGTATTTTGGTATATATATTTTTATAAGAAATGCGCTATTTTATGGGAATTTTGCATCTTTATTTGCATACAAATTTACATTATTTTTTTTAATATTCGGTGTATTTATTTTGATACAATTTTACATTATCTTTTTGTTTTTTGTATATACTTTTTTATACATATTTACATTATTTAATGTGTTTCTTGCATATATATTTTATACAAATTTATTATGTATTATCTATTTTCATACAAATACACATTCTTTTCATGATATTTTTTTATTTTTTTATTTTGACACGAATTTACATTATTTGATATGTATTTTGTATATATATTTTTATACGTATTTACATAATTTCATATGTATTTTGTATATATATTTCTATAGAAATCTACTTTATTTTATGTGTATTCGTATATGTATTTTGAAACAAATTACCATTGTTTTATATGTATTTTTGAATATCTCTTTCAATACAAATTTACCTTACTGTATATGCATTTTGTATATTTATTTCAATACAAATTTAGATATTTTATGTGTATTTTGGTATATATATTTTTATAAAAAATGCGATAATATTTGGGAATTTTGCATCTTTATTTTCATACAAATTTACATTATTTTATTGATATTCTGTGTATTTATTTTGATACGATTTTACATTATTCTATTTGTTTTTTGTATATATTTTTTTATACACATTTACATTATTTAATGTGTTTGTTGATTTATATTGATACGAATTAACATTATTTTATATATACTTTGTATATATATTTTTATACGCATTTACATTATTTAATATCTATTTTGATTATATAATTTTATACAAATTCATGGTATTTTATGTGTATTTGTATATATATTTTCATATAACTTTACATTATTTTATGTGTATTTTGTACATATATTTCATTACAAATTTACCTCATTTTATGTTTATTTTGTATGTGTATTTTGTACATTTATATTTATACAAATACACATTCTTTTATTGGTATTTTGTTTATTTATTTTGACTCGAACTTACATTATTTTATGTGTATTTTGTTTACATTTTTTTATACGTATTTTCTTAATTTTATGTGTATTTTGTATATATATTTTTATAGAAATCTACTTTTTTTATGTGTATTCGTATATATAAATTTGTATAAAACTATATACAAAAATACACAAAAATAATTTAAATTTGTACGGAAAGAGATATACAAAATACACGTAAAATTAGGTATATTTGTATTGAAATACATATACAAAATACACATCAAATAATGTAAATTTGAATGAAAATATATAAACAAACACACTTAAAATAACGTAAATTTGTATAAAATATATATGCAAGATACACATTAAATAATGTAAATGTGTATAAAAAAATATATACAAAAAAATAGAATAATGTAAAACCGTATCAAAATAAATACACAGAATATGTAAATTTGTATGAAAATAAAGATGCAAAATTCCCAAAAAATATCGCATTTTTTATAAAAATATATATACCAAAATACACATAAAATATTTAAATTTGTATTGAAATAAATATACAAAATGCATATACAGTAAGGTAAATTTGTATTGAAAGAGATATTAAAAAATACATATAAAACAATGGTAATTTGTTTCAAAATATATATACGAATACACATAAAATAAAGTAGATTTCTATAAAAATATATACAAAAACATATGAAATTATGTAAATACGTATAAAATATATATACAAAATACATATTAAATAATGTAAATTCATGTCAAAATAAATCAACAAAATATCATGAAAAGAATGTGTATTTGTATGAAAATAGATAATAGATAATAAATTTGTATAAAATATATATGCAAGATACATTAAATAATGTAAATATGTATAAAAAAAAGTATATACAAAAAACAAATAAAATAATGTAAAATCGTATCAAAATAAATACACCGAATATTAATAAAATAATGTAAATTTGTATGAAAATAAAGATGCAAAATTCCCATAAGATAGCGCATTTCTTATAAAATATATACCAAAATACACATAAAATATTTAAATTTGTATTGAAATAAATACTCAAAATGCACATACAATAAGGTAAATTTGTATTGAAAGAGATATACAAAAATGCATATAAAACAATGTAAATTTGTTTCAAAATATATATAAGAATACAAATAAAATAATGTAGATTTCTATAAAAATATATATACAAAATACATATAAAATTAAGTAAATACGTATAAAAAATGTATACAAATTTACATAATTTATTGATATTCTATATATTTATTTTGGTACGATTTTACATTATTCTATGTATATTTTGTATATATATTTTATACAAATGGACGTTATGTTATGTAATTTGTTTAATTTCATACAAATTTACACTATTTTATGTGTTTTTTACATCTATTTAAATACAAATTTAACTTATTATATGTGTATTTTGTATATCTATTTTCATAGAAATTGAAATTAATTTTGTGTATTTTTGTATATATTTTTATACAAATTTTCCTTATTTTATGTGTATTTTGTATATTTATTTTCCTACAAATATACATTCTTTAATCGGAATTTTGTTTATTTATTATGATACGAATTTACATTATCTTAGGTGTATTTGGTATATATATTTTTTTACTATTTACATCATTTTATATGTATTTTTTATGTATATTTTCATAGAAATTTATTCTATTTTATGTATTCGTATATATATTTTGTTTATTTATTTTGATACGAATTTACATTATTTTATGTGTATTTTGTATACTTTTTTATACTTATTTACTTCATTTTATGTTTAGTTGGTATATATATTTGTATAGAAATCTACGTTATTTTATGTGTATTCGTATATATATTTTGAAACAAATTTACATTATTTTATATGAATTTTGCATAAGTATTTCAATACAAATTTACCTTATTGTATGTGGTTTTTATATATTTATTTTAATACAAATTTACTTATTTTATGTGTATTTTGTTATATATATTTTTATAAAAAAAAGCGTTATTTTATGGGTATTTTGCCTCTTTATTTTCATACAAATTTACATTATTTTATTATTATTCTGTGTATTTATTTTGATACGATTTTACATCATTCTATTTATGTTTTGTATATATTTATTTATACAAATTTACGTTATTTTAAGTGATTTTGTTTAGGTATTTTCATTCAAATTTACATTATTTTATGTGTATTTTGTATATGTATTTCAATACAAATCTACCTAATTTTATGTGTATTTTGTATATATATTTTTCTATGTATTTACATTATTTTATGTGTATTTTGTATATATATTTTCATAAAAATTTACGTAATTTTATTGTGTGTATTCGTATATATTTTGATAGAAATTTTCATTATTTTATGTGTTTTTTGCATATCTATTTCAATAAAAATCTACCTTATTGCATGTGTATTTTGTATATTTATTTTAATACAAATTTAATTATTTTATGTGTATTTTTGTATATATATTTTTTTTTAAATGAGGTATTTTATGGGTATTTTGCATCTTTAATTTTATATTTACATTACGTACATATCTTTTATACGTATTTACATTATATAATGTGTATTTTGTTTATATATTTTTATACAAATTTACGTTATTATATGTGTATTTGAATATATATTTTAATACAAATTTACATTATTTTATGTATTTTCTATATTTATTTCAATTCAAATTTAGCTTATTTTATGTGTCTTTTGTATATCTATTTTCATACAAATTTAATTATTTTTGTTTATTTTTGAATATAGTTTTATACAATTTTACGTTATTTTATGTGTATTTTGAATATTTATATTTATACAAGTAAACATTCTTTTATTGGCTTTTAGATTATTTATTTTGATACGAATATACATTATTTTATGTGTATTTTGTATACATTTTCTTATACGTATTTACTTTATTTTATGTGTATTTTGTTTATATATTTTATAGAAATCGTATATATAGTTTGAAACAAATTTACATTGTTTTATATGTATTTTGCTTATCTATTTCTATACAAATTTACCTTATTGTATGTGCATTTTGTATGTTCATTGAAATACAAATTTAAATATTTTATGTGCATTTTGGTATATATATTTTCATAAAAAATGCGTTGTTTTATGGGTATTTTGCATCTTTATTTTCATGCAAATTTACATTATTTTATTAATATTCTGTGTATTTATTTTGATACTATTTTACATTATTCTATTTGTGTTTTGTATATATTTTTTTATACATATTTACATTATTTAATGTGTATTTTCTATATATATTTCATACAAATTTACGTTATTTTAAGTGTATTTTTTTATATATTTTCTTTCAAATTTACATTATTTTATGTGTATTTTGTATATGTATTTCAATAGAAATTTACCTAATTTTATGTGGATTTTGTATATATATTTTTATAGAAATATAAATTATTTTTTGTGTATTTTTGTATAGAGTTTTATACAAATTTACAATATTTTATGTGTATTTTGTATATCTATTTTAATACAAATACACATTCTTTTATTGATATTTTGTTTATTTATTTTGATGCGAATTTACATTATTTAATGTGTATTGTGTATATATATTTTTGTATATGTATTTTTATAAAAATATGCTTTATTTTATGGGTATTTTGCATCTTTATTTTCATACAAAATTACATTATTTTATTGATATTCTGTGTATTTATTTTGATACGATTTTACATTATTCTATGTATATTTTGTATCTCTATTTTATTCACATGTACGTTATTTTATGTGAATTTGTTTTCATTTCATACAAATTTACATTATTTTATGTGTATTTTGTACATGTATTTAAATACAAATTTAACTAATTATATATGTATTTTGTATATCTATTTTCATACAAATTGTAATTAATTTTGTGTATTTTTGTATATATTTTTATTCAAATTTTCGTAATTTTATGTGTATTTGTATATTTATTTTCCTACAAATATACGTTCTTTTATCTGAATTTTATTTATTTATTTTGATACGAATTTTCTTTTTTTTAGGTGTATTTGATATATATATTTTTATACTTATTTACATAATTTTATATGTTTTTTGAGTATATATATTCATAGAAATTTACTCTATATGTATATGTATAGAAAATACACATGAAATAGTCTAAATTCGTACCGAAATAAATTAACAAAATACCGATAAAATAATGTAATTTTGAATGAAAATATATATAGAAAATACACATAAAATAACGTAAATACAAATAAATATATACACATAAAATGATTTGAATTTGAATGAAAATAGATATATAAAAATAAACATAAAATAAGTCAAATTTGTAATGAAATATATATACAAAATACACATAAAATAATGTAGATTTGTTTCAAAATGTATATACGAATACACATAAAATAACGTAGATTTCTATAGAAATATATATATACAAAATACACATGAAATGATGGAAATATGTATTAAAAATACATATACAAAGCACACATAAAATAATGTAAATTCGTGTCAAAATAAATAATTGAAATATCAATAAAAGAATGTGTGTTTGTATGAAAATACATATACAAAATACACATCAAATAACGTAAATTTGTATAAAACTATATATAAAAATACACAAAAAATAAATTAAATTTGTATGAAAATAAATATACAAAACACACATAAAATTAGGTAAATTTGTATAGAAATTCATATTAAAAATACACATAAAATAATGTAAATTTGAATGAAAATATATAAACAAATACACTTAAATTAACGTAAATTTGTATAAAATATATATACAAAATACTCATTAAATAACGTAGATATGTATCAAAAATATATATACAAAACACAAATAGAATAATGTAAAATCGTATCAAAATAAATACACAGAATGTAAATAAAATAATGTAAATTTGTATGAAAATAAAGATGCAAAATACCCATAAAATAACGCATTTTTTATAAATATACAAAATACACATGACAGGATGTAAATACGTATAAAATATATATACAAAATACTCATTAAATAATGTAAAACTGTATCAAAATAAATAAACAAAATAGCAATAAAGGAAAGTGTATTTGTATGAAAATAAATATACAAAATACACATAAAATAACGTAAATTTGTATAAAACTATATACAAAAATACACAAAAATAATTTAAATTTGTATGAAAATAAATATACAAATTACACATGAAATTAGGTAAATTTGTATTGAAATACATATACAAAATACACAAAAAATACTGTAAATTTGAATGAAAATACATAAACAAATACACTTAAAATAACGTAAATTTGTATAAAAAATATATACACAACACAAATAGAATAATGTAAAATCGTATCATAATAAATACACAGAATATTAATAAAATAATGTAAATTTGTATGATATCCATAAAATAACGCATTTTTTTTATAAAAAAATATATATACAAAAATACACATAAAAAAAATAATTTGTATTAAAATAAATATACAAAATACACATACAATAAGGTAAAGCTGTATTGAAATAGATATGCAAAGTACATATAAAACAATGTAAATTTGTTTCAAAATATATATACGAATACATAAAATAACGTAGATTTGTATAAAATATATATACAAAATACACATAAAATGAAGTAAATACGTATAAAAATGTATACAAAATACACATAAAATCATGTAAATTCGTATCAAAATAAATAAACAAAATACCAATAAAAGAATGTGTATTTGTATAAATATAAATATACAAAATTCACATAAAATAACGTAAATTTGTATAAAACTATATACAAAAATACACAGAAGTAATTAAATACGTATGAAAATAGATATACAAAATACGGATAAAATAAGCTAAATTTGAATTGAAATGTATATACAAAATACATAAAATAATGTAAATTTGTATCAAAATATTAATAAAAATACATATAATAACGTAAACTTGTTTAAAAATATATAAACAAAATACACATTAAGTAATGTAAATACGTATAAAAAATATGAACAAAATACACATATAATCATGTAATTCGTATCAAACTAAAGAAACAAAATAGCAATAAAATAATGTAAATTTGTATGAGAAAACATTTCTATAAAAATATATGCCCAAAAATGAACGTAAAATAAAGTATCTTTGGATAAATATATATATACAAAACACACATTAAATAATGTAAATGCGTACATTAAATAACCTAAATTTGTATAAAACTATATTCAAAAATACACAAAAATAATTTAAATTTCTACGAAAAGAAATATACAAAATACATATAAAATTAGGTTAATTTGTATTGAAATACATATACAAAATACACATAAAATAATGTAAATTTGAAAGAAAATTTATAAACAAATACACATATAATAACGTAAATTTGAATGAAATATATATAAAATACATTAAATAATGTAAATATGTATAAAAAAATATATAGAAAACACAAATAGAATAATGTAAAATTGTATCAAAATATATACACAGAATATTAATAAAATAATGTAAATTTGTATGAAAATTAAGATGCAAAATACCTATAAAATAACGCATTTTTAATAAAATTATTGATACCAAAATACACATAAAATATTTGAATTTGTATCAAAATAAATATACAAAATACACATACAATAAGGTAAATTTGTATTGAAATAGATATGCAAAATACATATAAAATAATGTAAATTTGTTTCAAAATATATATGCGAATACACATTAACATACATTATTTTATGTGTATTTTATACATATATTTTATTACAAATCTACCTTAGTTTATGTTTATTTTGTATGTGTACTTTGTAAATTTATATTTATCCAAATACACATTCTTTTATTGGTATTTTGTTTATTTATTTTAATTCGAATTTACATTATTTTATGTGTATTTTGTATACATTTTTTTATACGTATTTACCTAATTTTATGTGTATTTTGTATCTATATTTTTATAGAAATCTACGTTTTTTTATTTGTATTCGTATATATATTTTGAAAGAAATTTACATTGTTTTATATGTATTTTTGCATATATCTTTCAATACAAATTTACCTAATTGTATGTGCATTTTGTATATTTATATCAATACAAATTTAAATATTTTATGTGTATTTTGGTATATATATTTTTATAAGAAATGCGCTATTTTATGGGAATTTTGCATCTTTATTTGCATACAAATTTACATTATTTTTTTTAATATTCGGTGTATTTATTTTGATACAATTTTACATTATCTTTTTGTTTTTTGTATATACTTTTTTATACATATTTACATTATTTAATGTGTTTCTTGCATATATATTTTATACAAATTTATTATGTATTATCTATTTTCATACAAATACACATTCTTTTCATGATATTTTTTTATTTTTTTATTTTGACACGAATTTACATTATTTGATATGTATTTTGTATATATATTTTTATACGTATTTACATAATTTCATATGTATTTTGTATATATATTTCTATAGAAATCTACTTTATTTTATGTGTATTCGTATATGTATTTTGAAACAAATTACCATTGTTTTATATGTATTTTTGAATATCTCTTTCAATACAAATTTACCTTACTGTATATGCATTTTGTATATTTATTTCAATACAAATTTAGATATTTTATGTGTATTTTGGTATATATATTTTTATAAAAAATGCGATAATATTTGGGAATTTTGCATCTTTATTTTCATACAAATTTACATTATTTTATTGATATTCTGTGTATTTATTTTGATACGATTTTACATTATTCTATTTGTTTTTTGTATATATTTTTTTATACACATTTACATTATTTAATAAGCATCTTGCATATATATTTTATACAAATTTACGTTATTTTAAGTGTATTTGTTTATATATTTTCATTCAAATTTACAATATTTGATGTGTATTTTGTATATAAATTTCAATACAAATTTACCTAATTTTATGTGTATTTTGTATATTTCTTTTCAAACAACTTTAAATTATTTTTGTGTAATTTTGTATATAGTTTTTTACAAATTTAAGTTATTTTATGTACGCATTTACATTATTTAGTGTGTGTTTTGTATATATATTTTTATGCAAATTTACTTTATTTTATGTGCATTTTTGTACATATATTTTTATGGAAATTTGCGTTATTTGTATATGTTTTCTCATACAAATTTACATTTTTTTATTGCTATTTTGTTTATTTGTTTTGATACGAATTACATGACTATCTGTGTATTTTGTACATATTTTTTATACGTATTTACATTACTTAATATGTATTTTGTTTATATATTTTTAAACAAATCTACGTTGTTATATGTATTTGTATAAATATTTTGATACAGATTTACATTATTTTATGTATTTTGTATGTACATTTCAATTCAAATTTAGCTTATTTTGTGTGTATTTTGTATATCTATTTTCATCAAATTTAATTACTTCTGTGTATTTTTGTATATAGTTTTATACAAATTTACGATATTTTATGTGTATTTTGTATATTTATATTTATACAAATACACATTCTTTTATTGGTATTTTGTTTATTTATTTTGATACGATTTTTATGTGTATTTTGTATTCATTTTTTTATACGTATTTACTTCATTTTATGTGTATTTTGAATATATTTTTATAGAAATCTACGTTATTTTATGTGTATTCGTATATATATTTTGAAACAAATTTACATTGTTTTATATGTATTTTTGAATATCTCTTTCAATACAAATTTACCTTACTGTATATGCATTTTGTATATTTATTTCAATACAAATTTAAATATTTTATGTGTATTTTGGTATATATATTTTTTTTAAAAATGCGATATTTTGGGGGAATTTTGCATCTTTATTTTCATACAAATTTACATTATTTTATTGATATTCTGTGTATTTATATTGATACGATTTGACATTATTCTAATTGTTTTTTGTATATATTTTTTTATACACATATACATTATTTAATGTGTATCATGCATATATATTTTATACAAATTTATGTTATTTTACGTGTGTTTGTTTATATATTTTCTTTCAAATTTACATTATTTGATGTGTATTTTGTATATGTATTTCAATACAAATTTACCTAATTTTACGTGTATTTTGTATATTTCTTTTCATACAAATTTAAATTATTTTTGTGTATTTTGAATACAATAAGGTAAATTTATATTGAAATAGATATGCAAAATACATATAAAACAATGTAAAATTTGTTTCGAAATATATATACGAATACACATAAAATAACGTAAACTCGTATCGAAATAAATAAACAAAATACTAATAAAAGAAAGTGTATTTGTATAAATATAAATAAACAAAATACACATAAAATAACGTAAATTGATATAAAAGTATATACAAAAATACACAAATTTATTTTATTTTATGTGTATTTTGTATATCTATTTTCATACAAATTTAACTACTTTTGTGGATTTTTGTATATAGTTTTATATAAATTTACGATATTTTATGTGTATTTGTATTTATTTTATACAAATATACAATTTTTTATTGGTATTTTGTTTATTTATTTTGATACGAATTTACATTATTTTATGTGTATTTTGTACACATTTTTTTATACGTATTTACTTCATTTTATGTGTATTTTGTATATATATTTTTATAGAAATCTACGTTATTTTATGTGTACTCGTATATATATTTTGAAACAAATTTTACATTTTATG
The DNA here is from genome assembly GCF_024679095.1 of Eriocheir sinensis. NCBI lineage: Eukaryota > Metazoa > Arthropoda > Malacostraca > Decapoda > Varunidae > Eriocheir > Eriocheir sinensis. The sequence continues at coordinate 630,233 of NW_026111743.1, read as the reverse complement.
TGTATTTTGTATACATTTTCTTATACGTATTTACTTTATTTTATGTGTATTTTGTTTATATATTTTATAGAAATCGTATATATAGTTTGAAACAAATGTACATTGTTTTATATGTATTTTGCTTATCTATTTCTATACAAATTTACCTTATTGTATGTGCATTTTGTATGTTCATTGAAATACAAATTTAAATATTTTATGTGCATCTTGGTATATATATTTTCATAAAAAATGCGTTGTTTTATGGGTATTTTGCATCTTTATTTTCATGCAAATTTACATTATTTTATTAATATTCTGTGTATTTATTTTGATACTATTTTACATTATTCTATTTGTGTTTTGTATATATTTTTTTATACATATTTACATTATTTAATGTGTATTTTCTATATATATTTCATACAAATTTACGTTATTTTAAGTGTATTTTTTTATATATTTTCTTTCAAATTTACATTATTTTATGTGTATTTTGTATATGTATTTCAATAGAAATTTACCTAATTTTATGTGGATTTTGTATATATATTTTTATAGAAATTTAAATTATTTTTTGTGTATTTTTGTATAGAGTTTTATACAAATTTACAATATTTTATGTGTATTTTGTATATCTATTTTCATACAAATATATACTTTCTTTTATGTGCATTTTGCATATTTTTTTAATACAAATTTACCTTATTGTATGTGCATTTTGTATATTAATTTTAATACAAATTTAATTATTCTATGTTTATTTTATAAAATTTTATAAAAATATGCTTTATTTTATGGGTATTTTGCATCTTTATTTTCATACAAAATTACATTATTTTATTGATATTCTGTGTATTTATTTTGATACGATTTTACATTATTCTATGTATATTTTGTATATCTATTTTATTCAAATGTACGTTATTTTATGTGAATTTGTTTTCATTTCATACAAATTTACATTATTTTATGTGTATTTTGTACATGTATTTAAATACAAATTTAACTAATTATATATGTATTTTGTATATCTATTTTCATACAAATTGTAATTAATTTTGTGTATTTTTGTATATATTTTTATTCAAATTTTCGTAATTTTATGTGTATTTGTATATTTATTTTCCTACAAATATACGTTCTTTTATCTGAATTTTATTTATTTATTTTGATACGAATTTTCATTTTTTTAGGTGTATTTGATATATATATTTTTATACTTATTTACATAATTTTATATGTTTTTTGAGTATATATATTCATAGAAATTTACTCTATATGTATATGTATAGAAAATACACATGAAATAATCTAAATTCGTACCGAAATAAATTAACAAAATACCGATAAAATAATGTAATTTTGAATGAAAATATATATAGAAAATACACATAAAATAACGTAAATACAAATAAATATATACACATAAAATGATTTGAATTTGAATGAAAATAGATATATAAAAATAAACATAAAATAAGGCAAATTTGTAATGAAATATATATACAAAATACACATAAAATAATGTAGATTTGTTTCAAAATGTATATACGAATACACATAAAATAACGTAGATTTCTATAGAAATATATATATATACAAAATACATATGAAATGATGGAAATATGTATTAAAAATACATATACAAAACACACATAAAATAATGTAAATTCGTGTCAAAATAAATAATTGAAATATCAATAAAAGAATGTGTATTTGTATGAAAATACATATACAAAATACACATCAAATAACGTAAATTTGTATAAAACTATATATAAAAATACACAAAAAATAAATTAAATTTGTATGAAAATAAATATACAAAATACACATAAAATTAGGTAAATTTGTATAGAAATTCATATTAAAAATACACATAAGATAATGTAAATTTGAATGAAAATATATAAACAAATACACTTAAATTAACGTAAATTTGTATAAAATATATATACAAAATACTCATTAAATAACGTAGATATGTATCAAAAATATATATACAAAACACAAATAGAATAATGTAAAATCGTATCAAAATAAATACACAGAATGTAAATAAAATAATGTAAATTTGTATGAAAATAAAGATGCAAAATACCCATAAAATAACGCATTTTTTATAAATATACAAAATACACATGACAGGATGTAAATACGTATAAAAATATATATACAAAATACACATTAAATAATGTAAATTCGCGTCAAAATAAATAAACAAAATATCAATAAAAGAAAGTGTATTTGTATGAAAATAAATATACAAAATACACATAAGATAACATAAATTTGTATAAAACTATATACAAAAATACACAAAAATAATTTAAATTTGTATGAAAATAAATATACAAATTACACATGAAATTAGGTAAATTTGTATTGAAATACATATACAAAATACACAAAAAATACTGTAAATTTGAATGAAAATACATAAACAAATACACTTAAAATAACGTAAATTTGAATAAAAAAATATATACAAAACACAAATAGAATAATGTAAAATCGTATCATAATAAATACACAGAATATTAATAAAATAATGTAAATTTGTATGATATCCATAAAATAACGCATTTTTTATAAAAATATATATACAAAAATACACATAAAAAAAATAATTTGTATTAAAATAAATATACAAAATACACATACAATAAGGTAAATCTGTATTGAAATAGATATGCAAAATACATATAAAACAATGTAAATTTGTTTCAAAATATATATACGAATACACATAAAATAACGTAGATTTGTATAAAAATATATATACAAAATACACATAAAATGAAGTAAATACGTATAAAAAAAATATACAAAATACACAAAATAATGTAAATTCGTATCAAAATAAATAAACAAAATACCAATAAAAGAATGTGTATTTGTATAAATATAAATATACAAAATTCACATAAAGTAACGTTAATTTGTATAAGACTATATACAAAAATACACAGAAGTAATTAAATACGTATGAAAATAGATATACAAAATACGGATAAAATAAGCTAAATTTGAATTGAAATGTATATACAAAATACATAAAATAATGTAAATTTGTATCAAAATATTAATAAAAATACATATAATAACGTAAACTTGTTTAAAAATATATAAACAAAATACACATTAAGTAATGTAAATACGTATAAAAAATATGAACAAAATACACATATAATCATGTAATTCGTATCAAACTAAAGAAACAAAATAGCAATAAAATAATGTAAATTTGTATGAGAAAACATTTCTATAAAAATATATGCCCAAAAATGAACGTAAAATAAAGTATCTTTGGATAAAAATATATATACAAAACACACATTAAATAATGTAAATGCGTACATTAAATAACCTAAATTTGTATAAAACTATATTCAAAAATACACAAAAATAATTTAAATTTCTACGAAAAGAAATATACAAAATACATATAAAATTAGGTTAATTTGTATTGAAATACATATACAAAATACACATAAAATAATGTTAATTTGAAAGAAAATATATAAACAAATACACATATAATAACGTAAATTTGAATGAAATATATATACAAAATACACATTAAATAATGTAAATATGTATAAAAAAATATATAGAAAACACAAATAGAATAATGTAAAATTGTATCAAAATATATACACAGAATATTAATAAAATAATGTAAATTTGTATGAAAATTAAGATGCAAAATACCTATAAAATAACGCATTTTTTATAAAATTATTGATACCAAAATACACATTAAATATTTGAATTTGTATCAAAATAAATATACAAAATGCACATACAATAAGGTAAATTTGTATTGAAATAGATATGCAAAATACATATAAAATAATGTAAATTTGTTTAAAAATATATATGCGAATACACATTAACATACATTATTTTATGTGTATTTTATACATATATTTTATTACAAATCTACCTTAGTTTATGTTTATTTTGTATGTGTATTTTGTAAATTTATATTTATCCAAATACACATTCTTTTATTGGTATTTTGTTTATTTATTTTAATTCGAATTTACATTATTTTATGTGTATTTTGTATACATTTTTTTATACGTATTTACCTAATTTTATGTGTATTTTCTATCTATTTTTTTATAGAAATCTACGTTTTTTTATTTGTATTCGTATATATATTTTGAAAGAAATTTACATTGTTTTATATGTATTTTTGCATATATCTTTCAATACAAATTTACCTAATTGTATGTGCATTTTGTATATTTATATCAATACAAATTTAAATATTTTATGTGTATTTTGGTATATATATTTTTATAAGAAATGCGCTATTTTATGGGAATTTTGCATCTTTATTTGCATACAAATTTACATTATTTTATTAATATTCGGTGTATTTATTTTGATACAATTTTACATTATCTATTTGTTTTTTGTATATACTTTTTATACATATTTACATTATTTAATGTGTTTCTTGCATATATATTTTATACAAATTTATTATGTATTATCTATTTTCATACAAATACACATTCTTTTCATGATATTTTTTTATTTTTTTATTTTGACACGAATTTACATTATTTGATATGTATTTTGTATATATATTTTTATACGTATTTACATAATTTCATATGTATTTTGTATATATATTTCTATAGAAATCTACTTTATTTTATGTGTATTCGTATATGTATTTTGAAACAAATTACCATTGTTTTATATGTATTTTTGAATATCTCTTTCAATACAAATTTACCTTACTGTATATGCATTTTGTATATTTATTTCAATACAAATTTAGATATTTTATGTGTATTTTGGTATATATATTTTTATAAAAAATGCGATAATATTTGGGAATTTTGCATCTTTATTTTCATACAAATTTACATTATTTTATTGATATTCTGTGTATTTATTTTGATACGATTTTACATTATTCTATTTGTTTTTTGTATATATTTTTTTATACACATTTACATTATTTAATGTGCATCTTGCATTTATATTTTATACAAATTTACGTTATTTTAAGTGTATTTGTTTATATATTTTCATTCAAATTTACAATATTTGATGTGTATTTTGTATATAAATTTCAATACAAATTTACCTAATTTTATGTGTATTTTGTATATTTCTTTTCAAACAAATTTAAATTATTTTTGTGTAATTTTGTATATAGTTTTTTACAAATTTAGGTTATTTTATGTACGCATTTACATTATTTAGTGTGTATTTTGTATATATATTTTTATGCAAATTTACTTTATTTTATGTGCATTTTTGTACATATATTTTTATGGAAATTTGCGTTATTTGTATATGTTTTCTCATACAAATTTACATTTTTTTATTGCTATTTTGTTTATTTGTTTTGATACGAATTACATGACTATCTGTGTATTTTGTACATATTTTTTATACGTATTTACATTACTTAATGTGTATTTTGTTTATATATTTTTAAACAAATCTACGTTGTTATATGTATTTGTATAAATATTTTGATACAGATTTACATTATTTTATGTATTTTGTATGTACATTTCAATTCAAATTTAGCTTATTTTGTGTGTATTTTGTATATCTATTTTCATCAAATTTAATTACTTCTTTGTATTTTTGTATATAGTTTTATACAAATTTACGATATTTTATGTGTATTTTGTATATTTATATTTATACAAATACACATTCTTTTATTGGTATTTTGTTTATTTATTTTGATACGATTTTTATGTGTATTTTGTATTCATTTTTTTATACGTATTTACTTCATTTTATGTGTATTTTGAATATATTTTTATAGAAATCTACGTTATTTTATGTGTATTCGTATATATATTTTGAAACAAATTTACATTGTTTTATATGTATTTTTGAATATCTCTTTCAATACAAATTTACCTTACTGTATATGCATTTTGTATATTTATTTCAATACAAATTTAAATATTTTACGTGTATTTTGGTATATGTATTTTTTTTAAAAATGCGATATTTTGGGGGAATTTTGCATCTTTATTTTCATACAAATTTACATTATTTTATTGATATTCTGTGTATTTATATTGATACGATGTGACATTATTCTATTTGTTTTTTGTATATATTTTTTTATACACATATACATTATTTAATGTGTATCATGCATATATATTTTATACAAATTTACGTTATTTTAAGTGTGTTTGTTTATATATTTTCTTTCAAATTTACATTATTTGATGTGTATTTTGTATATGTATTTCAATACAAATTTACCTAATTTTACGTGTATTTTGTATATTTCTTTTCATACAAATTTAAATTATTTTTGTGTATTTTGAATACAATAAGGTAAATTTATATTGAAATAGATATGCAAAATACATATAAAACAATTTAAAATTTGTTTCGAAATATATATACGAATACACATAAATTAACGTAAACTCGTATCGAAATAAATAAACAAAATACTAATAAAAGAAAGTGTATTTGTATAAATATAAATATACAAAATACACATAAAATAACGTAAATTGATATAAAAGTATATACAAAAATACACAAATTTATTTTATTTTATGTGTATTTTGTATATCTATTTTCATACAAATTTAACTACTTTTGTGGATTTTTGTATATAGTTTTATATAAATTTACGATATTTTATGTGTATTTTGTACATTTATTTTTATACAAATATACAATTTTTTATTGGTATTTTGTTTATTTATTTTGATACGAATTTACATTATTTTATGTGTATTTTGTATACATTTTTTTATACGTATTTACTTCATTTTATGTGTATTTTGTATATATATTTTTATAGAAATCTACGTTATTTTATGTGTACTCGTATATATATTTTGAAACAAATTTTACATTGTTTTTTATGTATTTTGCATATCTATTTCAATATAAATTTACCTTATTGTATGTGCATTTTGTATATTTATTTTAATACAAATTTAAATTTTTTGTATGTATTTTGGTATATATATATTTATAAAAAAAATGCGTTATTTTATGGGTATTTTGCACCTTTATTTTCATACAAATTTACATTATTTGATTAATATTCTGTGTATTTATTTTGTTACGATTTTACATTATTCTATTTGGGTTTTGTATATATTTTTTTATATATATTTACATTTCTTAATGTTTATTTTATATATATTTTTATACAAATTTACCTTATTTTAAGTGTATTTGTTTGTGTATTTTCATTCAAATTTACATTATTTTATGTGTATTTTGTAAATGAATTTCACTACAAATTTACCTAATTTTATGTGTATTTTGTATACTTATTTTCAAACAAATTTAAATTGTTTTTTTGTATTTTTGTATATAGTTTTATACAAATTTACGTTATTTTATGTGTATTTTCTTTATCTATTTTCATACAAATACACATTCTTTTATTGATATTTTGTTTATTTACTTTGACACGAATTTACATTGTTTAATGTCTATTTTGTATATATATTTTTATACGTATTTACAGCATCTCAAGTGTATTTTGTATATATATTTCTATAGAAATCTGCGTTATTTTATGTGTATTCGTATATATATTTTGAAACAAATTTACATTGTTTTATGTGTATTTTGCATATTTTTTTAATAAAAATTTACCTTATTTTATGTGCATTTTGTATATTAATTTTACTACAAATTTAATTATTGAATGTGTATTTATGTATATGTATTTTTATAAAAATATGCTTTATTTTATTGGTATTTTGTGTATTTATTTTGATACGATTTTACATTATTTTCTGTGTATTTTGTATATATATTTAATACAAATGTACGTTATTTTATGTGTATTTGTTTTCATTTCATACAAATTTTCATTATTTTATGTGTATTTTGTACATGTACAAATTTGTACAAATTTAACTAATTATATGTGTATTTTGTATATCAATTTTCATAAAAATTGAAATTATTTTTCTTTTTTTTGTATATATTTTTATACAAACTTTCGTTATTTTATGTGTATTTTGTATATTTATTTTCCTACAAATATACGTTCTTTTATCGGAATTTTGTTTGTTTATTTTGATACGAATTTACATTATTTTAAGTGTATTTGGTATATATATTTTTATACTATTTACATCATTTTATATGTATTTTGTATGTATATTTTCATAGAAATTTACTCTATTTTATGTGTATTCATATATATATTTTGATACAAATTTACAGTATTGATGTGTATTCTGCATATGTATATCAATACAAATTTACTTTATTGTATATGCATTTTGTATATTTATTTCAATACAAATTTAATTATTTCATGTGTATTTTTGTATATGTATTTTTATGCATATATGCGTTATTATATGGGTATTTTGCATCTTTATTTTCATACAAATTTTAATTATTTTATTGATATTCTGTTTATTTATTTTGATACGATTTAACATTATTCTATGTGTATTTTGTATATATATATTTTTATACATATTTACATTATTTAATGTATATTTTGTATATATATTTTATCCAAATTTACGTTATTTTATGTGTATTTGTTTATATATTTTCATACAAATTTACATTATTTTATGTGTATTTTGTATATGTATTTCAATACAAATTTGATTAAATTAATGTGTATTTTGCATTTCTATTTTCAAACAAATTTAAATTATTTTTGTGTATTTTTGTATTTATTTTTATACAAATTTTAGTAATTTTATTTGTATTTTGTATATATATTTTCCTACAAATATACAATCTTTTATTATAATTTTGTTTATTTATTTTGATACGTTTTACAATATTTTATATGTATTTTGTATATATATTTTTCTACGTATTTACATTATTTTATGTGTATTTTGTATATATATTTTTAAAAAAATTTACATTATTTTATTGTGTGTATTCCTATTTATTTTGATACAAATTTTATACAAATTCATGTTATTTTATGTGTATTTGTATATATATTTTCATACAAATTTACCTTATTTCATGATTATTTTGTAGTTATTTCATTCCATTTTAAATTATTTTATGTGTATATTTGTATTTTTATTTACGTAGTTTTATGTGTATTTTATATATATATTTTCATCCAAAATTACATTATTTTATTGGTATTTTCTTTATTTAACTCGATACGAATTTAGATTTTTTCATAGGTATTTTGTATACATATGTTTATACTCATTTACATTATGTAATGTGTGTTTTGTAAATATTTTTTAATGCAAATTTATTTTATGTGCACTTTTGTACATATATTTTTATAGAAATTTATTTATTTTATGTGTATTTTGTATATGTTTTCTCATAAAAATTTACATTATTTTATTGGTATTTTGTTTATTTATTTTGATAAGAATTACATGATTATATGTGTATTTTGTATATATTTTTTAATACGTAATTACATTATTTAATGTGTATTTTATTTATATATTTTTATATAAAATTTACGTAATTATATATGTATTTGTAAAAATATTTTGATACAAATTTACTTTATTTTATGTATTTTGTACATATATTTCAATTCAAATTAAGCTTATTTTGTGTGTATTTTGTATATCTATTTTCATACAAATTTACTTACTTTTGTGTATCTTTGTATATTGTTTTATATAAATTTCCCTTATTTTATGTGCATTATGTATATTTATATTTATACAAATACACATAAAATAAAGTAAATTTGCATAAAAATAAATATACAAAATACATAATTAAATAATGTAAATGCTTATAAAAATATGTATACAAAATACCTATGAAATAATCTAAATTCATATCGACTTAAACTAACAAAATACCAATAAAATAATGAAATTTTTGATGAAAATATATATAGAAAATACACATAAAATAACCTAAATACAAATACATATATACACATAAAATAATTTAAAATTGAAGGAAATAAATATTCAAAATAAACATAAAATAAGGTAAATTTGTAATGAAATATATGTAAAAAAGCACATAAAATAATGTAAATTTGTATGAAAATATATATGCAAATATAAATAAAATAACATGAATTTGTATAAAATTTGTAACAAAATATAAACGAATACACACAATAAAATAAGGTAAATTTTTATGAAAATATATATACAAAATACACATAAAATAATGTAGATACGTAGGAAAATATATATACAAAATACACATAAAAAAAAGTAAATTCGTATCAGAATAAATAGATAAAATTCCAATAAAAGAATGTATATTTGTAGGCAAATATATATAGAAAATACAAATAAAGAACTAAAATTTGTATAAAAATATACACAAAAACACACAAAAATTATTTAAATTTGTTTGAAAATAGATATGCAAAATACACATAAAATTAGGCAAATTTGTATTGAAATACATATACAAAATACACATAAAATAATGTAAGTTTGAATGAAAATATATAAACAAATAAACTTAAAATAAGGTAAAATTGTATGAAATATATATACAAAATACACATTAAATAAAGTAAAATCGTATCAAAATAATTACACAGAATATTAATAAAATAATATAAATTTGCATGAAAATAAAGATGCAAAATACCCATAAAATAACGCTTTTTTTATAAAAAAAATATATACCAAAACACACAAAATATTTAAATTTGTATTAAAATAAATATACGAAATGCACACACAATAAGGTAAATTTATATTGAAATAGATATGCAAAATACATATAAATCAATGTAAATCTGTTTTTTTTAAATATATATACGAATACACATAAAATAACGCAGATTTCTATAAAGATATATATACAAAATACACATAAAATGAAGTAAATACGTATAAAAAAATGTGTACAAAATACACATAAAATAATGTAAACTCGTATCGAAATAAATAAACAAAATACTAATAAAAGAATGTGTATTTGTATAAATATAAATATACAAAATACTCATAAAATAATGTAAATTGATATAAAAGTATGTACAAAAATACACAAAAGTAATTGAATTTGTATGAAAACAGATAAACAAAATACACATAAAATAACTCATATTTAAAAAAAATATATACAAAAATACACATAAAATAATTAAATTTGTATTAAAATAAATATACAAAATACACATACTATAAGGTAAATTTGTATTGAAATAGAAGTGCAAAATAACATAAAATAATGTAAATACGTAGAAAAATACATATACAAAATACACATAAAATAATGTAAATTCGTATCAAAATATATAAACAAAATTCCAATAAAAGAATGTATATTTGTAGGAATATATATATATATATATATATATATATATATATATATATATATATATATATATATATATATATATATATATATATATATATATATATATATATATATATATATATATATATATATATATATATATATATATATATATATATATATATATATATATATATATATATATATATATATATATATATATACAATAAGGTAAATTTGTATTGAAAGAATATGCAAAATACACATAAAACAATGTATATTTGTTTCAAAAATATATACGAATACACATAAAATAACGTAGATTTCTATAAAATATATATACAAATAGATGAAATGACGTAAATACGTATAAAATATATATACACAATACACATTAAATAATGTAAATTCGTGTCAAAATAAATAAACAAAATATCAATAAAAGAATGTGTATTTGTATGAAAATAGATATACACATTAAATATTGTAAATTTGTATAAAACTCTATACAAAAATACAAAAAAAAAATTTAAATTTGTATGAAAAATAATATACAAAATACACATAAAATTAGGTAAATTTGTATTGAGATACAAATACAACATACACATAAAATAATGTAAATTTGAATGAAATTATATAAACATATACCCTTAAAAAAACGTAAATTTGTATGATAATATATATATATATATATATATATATATATATATATATATATATATATAAATAAATATATATATATATATATATATATATATATATATATATATATATATACATAAAATCCACATTAAGTAATGTATATATGTATAAAAAAAAATATACAAAAGACAAACAGAATAATGTAAAATAGTATCAAAATAAATACACAGAATATTAATAAAATAATGTAAATTTGTATGAAAATAAAGATGCAAAATACCCATAAAACAACGCATTTTTTTATGAAAATATATATACCAAAATAAACAAAATATTTAAATTTGTATTACATAAGATATACAAAATGCACATACAATAAGGTAAATTTGTATTGAAATAGATATGCAAAATACATATAAAACAATATAAATTTCTTTCAAAATATATATACGAATACACATAAAATAACGTAGATTTCTATAAAAATATATATACAAAATACACATAAAATGAAGTAAATACGTATAAGAAAATGTATACAAAATACACATAAAATAATGTAAATTCGTATCAAAATAAATAAACTAAATGCCAATAAAAGAATGTGTACTTGCATAAATATATATATAGAGAAAATACACATAAAATAACGTAAAATTGTATAAAACTATATACAAAAAAAAATAGATATACAAAAGACACATAAAATAAGCTAAATTTGAGTTGAAATAAATATAGAAAATACACAAAATAATGTAAATTTGTATCAAAATATATATTCAAATACACATATAATAACGTAAATTTTTATAAAAATATATAAACAAAATACACATTAAATAATGTAAATACGTATAAAAGATATGTACGTAATGTAAACACTTTTAAAATTAAAGATGTAATATACCCATAAAATAACTCACATTTAAAAAAAAATATATACAAAAATACTCATAAAATAATTAAATTTGTATTAAAATAAATATACAAAATACACATACAATAAGGTAGATTTTTATTGAAATAGATATGCAAAAAAATATTAAAATAAAGTAAATTTGTATAAAAATATATACGAATACACACAATAAAATAACGTAAATTTTTATGAAAATATATATACCAAATACACATTAAATAATGTAAATACATAGAAAAATATATATACAAAATACACATAAAATAATGTAAATTCGTATCAAAATAAATAAACAAAATTTCCTCTAGAAGAATGTATATTTGTAGGAAAATATATAAACAAAATACAAATAAAATATCAAAAATTTTTATAAAAATATTTACAAAAATACACAAAAATAATTGAAATTTTTTTGAAAATAGATATGCAAAATACACATGAAATTAGGCAAATTTTTATTGAAATACATATACAAAATACACATGAAATAATGTAAATATGTATGAAACTATATAAACAAATACACATAAGATAAAGTAAATTTCCATAAAATATATGTACAAAATATACATGAAATAATGTAAATATGTCTAAAAATATGTATACAAAACACACAGAATAACGTAAAATCGTATCGAAATAAATAAACAGACTATCAAAAAAATAATGTAAATTTGTATGAAAATAAAGATGCAAAATACCCATATAATAACGCATATTTGTTTAAAAATATATATACAAAAATACACATAAAATAGTTAAATTTGTATCAAAATAAATATACAAAAGGCACATACAATAAAGAAAATTTGTATTGAAATAGATATGCGAAATACACATAAATAATGTAAATTTGTATCAAAATATATATACGAATACACATAAAATAGAGTAAATTTCTATGAAAATATATATTAAAAATACATATAAAATTAGGTAAATAAGTATAAAAATATATATGTATCAAATACACCTAAAATAATGAAAATTCGTATCAAAATCAATAAACAAAATTCCGATAAAAGAACGTATATTTGTAGGAAAATAAATATACAAAATACACATAAAATTACGAAAATTTGAATAAAAATATATAATAAAATACACAAAATTAATTTCAATATTTATGAAAATAGATATACATAATACACATATAATTAGTTAAATTCGTATTTAAATACATTTACAAAATACACATAAAATAATGTAAATTTGTATGAAATGAAAACAAATTCACATAAAATAACGTACATTTGTATAAAATATATATACAAAATATACATAGAATAATGTAAAATCGTATCAAAATAAATACACAGAATATCAATAAAATAATGTAAATTTGTATGAAAATAAAGATGCAAAATACCTATAAAATAAAGCATTTTTTTATGAAAATACATATACAAAAATACACATAGAATAATTAAATTTGTATTATTTTATATGTACTTTGTATATATATTTTTATACGCATTTACATTATTTAATATTTATTTTGAATATATAATTTTATACAAATTCATGGTATTTTATGTGTATTTGTATATATATTTTCATATAAATTTACATTATTTTATGTGTATTTTGTACATATATTTCATTACAAATTTACCTTATTTTATGTTTATTTTGTATGTGTATTTTGTTCATTTATATTTATACAAATACACATTCTTTTATTGGTATTTTGTTTATTTATTTTGATTCGAATTTACATTATTTTATGTGTATTGTGTTTACATTTTTTTATACGTATTTACTTAATTGTATGTGTATTTTGTATATATATTTTTATAGAAATCTTCGTTATTTTATGTGTATTCGTATATATATTTTGAAACAAATTTACATTGTTTTATATGTATTTTTGCATATCTCTATATATATTCAAAATAAATATTAAATAATGTAAATGCGTATAAAAATATATATACAAAGTACATATAAAATAATGTAAATTCGTATCAATATAAATCAACAAAACACCAATAAAATAACATATATTTGAATGAAAATAAATTTACAAAATACAAATAACATAACTAAAACTTGTATTAAAATATATACAAAAATACATGGAAATAATTTGAGTTTGTATGAAAATAGTATACAAAATACACATAAAACTAGGTAAATTTCTTTTGAAATGTATATACAAAATAGCCATAAGATATTGTAAATTTGTGTCAAAATATATAAACAAATACATATAAAATAACGTATATTTGCATGAAAAATATATACAAAATACACATAGAATAATGTCAATTCGTATCAAAATGAATGAGCAGAATATCAATAAAATAATGTAAATTTGTATGAAAATAGTATACAAAATACACATAAAACTAGGTAAATTTCTTTTGAAATGTATATACAAAATAGCCATAAGATATTGTAAATTTGTGTCAAAATATATAAACAAATACATATAAAATAACGTATATTTGTATGAAAAATATATACAAAATACACATAGAATAATGTCAATTCGTATCAAAATGAATGAGCAGAATATCAATAAAATAATGTAAATTTGTATGAAAATAAAGATGCAAAATACCCATAAAATACAGCATAAATTTGTATATAAAATTCATACAAAATGTATATAATAGTAAATTTGTATTGAAAAAATATACAACATACACGTTTACTCATACAAATTTATATTATTTTATTGGTATTTTGTTTATTTATTTTGATACGAATTACATGATTATATGTGTATTTTGTACATATTTTTTTACACGTATTTACATTATTTAATGTGTATTTTGTTTATATATTTTCATACAAATTTTCCTTATTATATGTGTATTTGTATAAATATTTTGATACAAATTTACTTTATTTCATGTATTTTGTATATATATTTGAATTTAAATTTAGCTTATTTTATCTGTATTTTGTATATCTATTTTCATACGAATTTAATTACTTCTGTGTATTTTAGTATATAGTTTTATACAAATTTACGTTATTTTATGTGAATTTTGTATATTTGTATTTATACAAATACACATTCTTTTATTGGTATTTTGTTTATTTATTTTGATACGATTTTACATTATTTTATGTATATTTTGTATACATTTTTTTATTCGTATTTACTTAATTTTATGTGTATTTTGTATATATATTTTTATACAGATCTACGTTATTTTATGTGTATTCGTATATATATTTTGAAACAAATTTACATTGTTTTATATGTATTTTGCATATCTATTTCAATACAGATTTACCTTACTGTATGTGTATTTTGTATATTTATTTTAATACAAATTAATTTTTTTATGTTTATTTTTGTATATATATTTTATATAGTATTTTGCTTCTTTATTTTCATACAAATTTACATTATTTTATTAATATTCTGTGTATTTATTTTGATACGATTTTACATTATTCTATTTGTGTTTTTTATATATTTTTTTATACAAATTTACGTTATTTTAAGTGTATTCGTTTATGTATTTTCATTCAAATTTACATTATTTTATGTGTATTTTGTAGATGAATTTCAATACAAATTTACCTAATTTTATGTGTATTTTGTATATTTATTTTCATACAAATGAAAATTATTTTATTTATTTTGGATATAGTTTTATACAAATTTATGTTATCTTATGTATTTTGTATATTATTTTCATACAAATTCACCTTCTTTTATTGATATTTTATTTATTTATTTTGACGCGAATTTACATTATTTAATTAGTATTTTGTATATATATATATATATATATATATATATATATATATATATATATATATATATATATATATATATATATATATATATATATATATATATATATATATATATATATATATATATATATATATATATATATATATATATATATATATATATATATATATATATATATATATATATATCCTTTCATGTGTATTTTGTATATTTATAAAAAATGCGTTATTTTATGGGTATTTTGCATCTTTATTTTCATACAAATTTACATTATTTCATTTATATTCTGTGTATTTATTATGATACGATTTTACATTATTCTATTTGTGTTTTGTATATATATTTATTATACATATTTACATTATTTAATGAGTATTTTGTATACACATTTTATACAAATTTACGTTAATTTAAGTGTATTTGTTTATATATTTTCATTCAAATTTACATTATTTTATGTGTATTTTGAATATGTATTTCTATACAAATTTACCTAATTTTATGTGTATATTGTATATTTATTTTCATACAAATTTAATTTATTTTTTTGTATTTTTATATACAAATCTACGTTATTTTATGTGTATTTATTTTCATTTCATACAAATTTACATAAATTTACGTGTATTTTGTACATGTATTTAAATACAAATTTAACTAATTATATCTGTATTTTGTATATCTATTTTCATACAAATTGATATTATTTTTTTTGTATATATTTTTATAAAAAATTTCGTTTTTTTATGTGTATTTTCGGTATTTATTTTCCTACAAATATACGTTTTTTATCGGAATTTTGTTTATTTATTTTGATACGAATTTACATTATTTTAGGTGTATTTGATATATATATTTTTATACTTATTTACATCATTTGATATGTATTGTGTATGTATATTTTCATAGAAATATACTCTATTTTAGGTGTATTCGTATATATATTTTGATACAAATTTACATGATTTATGTGTATTTTGCATATCTATTTCAATACAAATTTACTTTATTGTGTAACACATAAAACAACGTAGATTTCAATAGAAATATATATACAAAATACACATGAAATTATGTAAATACGTATAAAAATATATATACAAAATACATATTAAGTAATGTAAATTCGTGTCAAAATAAATAAACAAAATATCATGAAAAGAATGTGTATTTGTATGAAAATAAATAATAGATAATAAATTTGTATGAAATATATATGCAAGATACACATTAATAATTATATGCGTATTTTGTATATCTATTTTCAAACAAATTGAAATTATTTATGTGTTTTTTTTTGTATAAATTTTTATACAAATTTTCGTTATTTTATGTATATTTTGTATATTTATTTTCCTACAATTATACGTTCTTTCATCAAAATTTTGTTTATTTATTTTGATACGAATTTACATTATTTTAGGTGTATTTGGTATATATATTTTTTACTATTTACATAAGTTTATGTGTATTTTGTATGTATATTTTCATAGAAATTTACTCTATTTTATGTGTATTCGAATATATATTTTGATACAAATTTACATTATTGATGTGTATTTTACATATCTATTTCAATACAAATTTACTTTATTTAATATTTATTTCAATACAAATTTAATTATTTCATGTGTATTTTTGTATATATATTTTTATTCATATATGCGTTATTATATGCGTATTTTTCATCTTTATTTTCATACAAATTTACATTATTTAATTGATATTCTATTTATTTATTTTGATACGATTTAACATTATTCTATGTGTATTTTGTATATATATTTTCATACATATTTACATTATTTAATATATATTTTGTATATATATTTTATCCAAATTTACGTTATTTTATGTGTATTTGTTTATATATTTTCATACAAATTTACATAGTTTTATACAAATTTACGTTATTTTATGTGTACTTTGTATATGTATTTTCATACAAATACACATTCTTTTATTGATATTTTGTTTATTTATTTTGACACGAATTTACATTATTTAATGTCTATTTTGTATATATATTTTTATACGTATTTACAGCATCTCAAGTGCATTTTGTATATATATTTCTATAGAAATCTACGTTATTTTATATGTATTCGTATATATATTTTGAAACAAATTTACATTGTCTTATGTGTATTTTGCATATTTAAAAAAATAATTACCTTATTGTATGTGCATTTTGTATATTACTTTTAATACAAATTTAATTATTGAATGTGTATTTTTGTATATATATTTTTATAAAAAAAAATGCTTAATTCTATGGGTATTTTGCACCTTTATTTTCATACAAATTTACGTTATTTTATTGATATTCTGTGTATTTATTTTGACACGATTTTACATTATTCTATGTATATTTTTTATATATATTTTATACAAATGTAAGCTATTTTATGTGTATTTGTTTTAATTTCTTACAAATCTACATTATTTTATGTGTACTTTATTTTATGTGTATTTTGTACATGTATTTAAAGACAAATTTAACTAATTATATGTGTATTTTGTATATTTATTTTCATTAAAATTGAAATTATTTTTGTTTACTTTTGTATATATTTTCATACAAATTTTCGTTATTTTATGTGTATTTTTATGTGTATTATTATTTTTCTACAAATATACGTTCTTTTATCTGAATTTTGTTTATTGAATTTGATACGAGTTTACCTTATTTTGTATATCTATTTTCATACAAATTTAATTACTTCTGTGTATTTTTGTATATAGTATATAAAATATATAATATAAATTTACGTTATTTTATGTGTATTTTGTATATTTATATTTATACAAATACACATTCTTTTATTGGTATTTTGTTTATTTATTTTGATACGAATTTACATTATTTTATGTGTATTTTGTATACATTTTTTATACGTATTTGCTTCATTTTATGTGTATTTTGTATATATATATATTTATAGAAATCTACGTTATTTTATGTGTATTCGTATCTATTTCAATACAAATTTACCTTATTGTATGTGTTTTTTTATATATTTATCTTAATACATATTTAACTTTTTATGTGTATTTTGGTATATATATTTTTATAAATAAAAAAAAAGCGTTATTTTATGGGTATTTTGCCTCTTTATTTTCATACAAATTTACATTATTTTATTAATATTATGTGTATTTATTTTGATACGATTTTACATTATTCTATTTGTGTTTTGTATATATTTTTTTTATACAAATTTACGTTATTTTAAGTGTATTTGTTTATGTATTTTCATTCAAATTTACATTATTTTATGTGTTTTTTGTATATGTATTTCAATACAAATTTACCTAATTTTATGTGTATTTTGCATATTTATTTTCATGCAAATTTTAAATATTTTTGTGTATTTTTGTATATAGTTTGATACAAATTTAAGTTATTTTATGTGTATTGTACAAATACACATTCTTTTATTGATATTTTGTTTATTTATTTTGACGCGAATTTACATTATTTAATGTGTATTTTGTATATATATTTTTATACGTATTTACATCTTTTTCATGTGTATTTTGTATTTATATTCCTATAGAAATCAACGTTATTTTATGTTTATTCGTATATATATTTTGAAACAAATTTTCAATGTTTTATGTGTATTCTGCGTATTTTTTCAATACAAATTTACCTTATTGTATGTGCATTTTGTATATTAATTTTAATACAAATTTAATTATTCTATGTGTATTTTTGTACATATATTTTTTTTTAAATATGCTTTATTTTATGGGTATTTTGCATCTTTGTTTTCATACAAATTTAAATTATTTTATTGATATTCTGTGTACCTATTTTGATACGGTTTTACATTATTATATGTGTATTTTGTATATATATTTTATACAAATGTACGTTATTTTATGTGTATTTGTTTTCATTTCATACAAATTTACATAATTTTATGTGTATTTTGTACATGTATTAAAATACAAATTTAACTAATTATATGTGTATTACAAATACACATTCTTTTATTGGTATTTTGTTTATTTATTTTGATACTAATTTATATTATTTTATGTGTATTTTGTATGCATTTTTTTATACGTATTTACTTCATTTTATGTGTATTTTGTATATATATTTTTATAGAAATGTACGTTATTTTATGTGTATTCGTATATATATTTTGAAACAAATTTACATTGTTTTATATGTATTTTGCATATCTATTTCAATACAAATTTACCTTATTGTATGGGTTTTTTATATATTTATTTTAATACAAATTTATTTTTTTATGTGTATTTTGGTATATATATATTTTTATAAATAAAAAAAATGCGTTATTTTATGGGTATTTTGCCTCTTTATTTTCATACAAATTTACATTATTTTATTAATATTCTGTGTAGTTATTTTGATACGATTTTACATTATTCTATTTGTGTTTTGTATATATATTTTTTATACAAATTTACGTTATTTTAAGTGTATTTGTTAATGTATTTTCATTCAAATTTACATTATTTTATGTGTATTTTGTATATGTATTTCAATACAAATTTACCTAATTTTATGTGTATTTTGTATATTTATTTTCATACAAATTTAAATTATTTTAGTGTATTTTTGTATATAGTTTGATGTAAATTTAGGTTATTTTATGTGTATTTTTTATATCTATTTTCATATAAATACACTTTCTTTTATTGATATTTTGTTTATTTATTTTGACGCGAATTTACATTATTTAATGTGTATTTTGTATATATATTTTTATACGTAATTACCTCATCTCATGTGTATTTTGTATATATATTCCTATAGAAATCAAAGTTATTTTATGTGTATTCGTATATATTTTTTTAAACAAATTTACACTGTTTTATTTGTATTTTGCGTATTTTTTCAATACAAATTAACCTTATTGTATGTGCATTTTGTATATTAATTTTAATACAAACCTAATTATTATATGTGTATTTTTGTATATGTATTTAAAAAAAAATATGCTTTATTTTATGGGTATTTTGCATGTTTATTTTCATACAAATTTAAATTATTTTATTGATATTCTGTGTACTTATTTTGATACGATTTTACATTATTCTATGTGTATTTAGTATATATATTTTATACAAATGTCCGTTATTTTATGTGTATTTGTTTTCATTTCATACAAATTTACATAATTTTACGTGTATTTTGTACATGTATTTAAATACAAATTTAACTAATTATATGTGTATTTTGTATATCTATCTTCATACAAATTGATAGTATTTTTTTTTTTTGTATATATTTTTATACAAATTTTCGTTATTTTATGTGTATTTTGGGTATTTATTTTCCTACAAATATACGTTTTTAATCGGAATTTTGTTTATTTATTTTGATACGAATTTACATTATTTTAGGTGTATATGATATATATATATATATATATATATATATATATATATATATATATATATATATATATATATATATATATATATATATATATATATATATATATATATATATATATATATATTTACATCATTTGATATGTATTGTGTATATATTTCATAGAAATTTACTCTATTTTAGGTGTATTCGTATATATATTTTGATACAAATTCACATTATTTATGTGTATTTTGCATATCTATTTCAATATAAATTTACTGTATTGTGTATATATATATATATATATATATATATATATATATATATATATATATATATATATATATATATATATATATATATATATATATATATATATATATATATATATATATATATATATATATATATATATATATATATATATATATATATATTTATACATTATTTAATGTTTATTTTGAATATATATTTTCATACTAATTCATGTTATTTTGTGTGTATTTGTATATATATTTTCATACAAATTTATATTATTTTATGTGTATTAATACATATATTTCATTACAAATTTACCTTATTTATGTTTATTTTGTATATTTATTTCATTCAATTTTAAATTATTTAATGTGTATATTTGTATTTGTATTTAGGTTATTTTATATGTATTTTCTATATATATTTTCATCCAAAATTCCATTATTTTTTTGGTATTTTGTTAATTTGATTCGATACGAATTCAGATTATTTCTTTGGTATTTTGTATACATATTTTTATACGCATGTTTATTATTTAGTGTGTGTTTTGTATATATATTTTTATGCAAATTTACTTTATTTTATGTGCATTTTTGTACATATATTTTTATAGAAATTTGCGTTATTTTATGTGTATTTTGTATATGTTTTCTCATACAAATTTACATTATTTTATTGGTATTTTGTTTATTTATTTTGATACGAATTACATTATTATACGTGTATTTTGTACAAATTTGTTATACGTATTTACATTATTTAATGAGTATTTTGTTTATATATTTTTATACAAATCCACTTTATTATATGTGTATTTTTATAAATATTTTGATACAAATTTACATTATTTTATGTACTTTGTATATGTGTATTTTTATAAATATTTTGATACAAATTTACATTATTTTATGTATTTTATGTATTTATACGTATTTACATTATTTAATGAGTATTTTGTTTATATATTTTTATACAAATCCACTTTATTATATGTGTATTTTTATAAATATTTTGATACAAATTTACATTATTTTATGTACTTTGTATATGTGTATTTTTATAAATATTTTGATACAAATTTACATTATTTTGTATATCCATTTTCATACAAATTTAGTTACTTTTGTGTATTTTTGTGTATAGTTTTATACAAATTTACGTTATTTAATGTGTATTTTGTATTTTTATATTTATACAAAGACACATTCTTGTATTGGTATTTTGTTTATTTATTTTGATACGAATTTACATTAATTTATGTGTATTTTGTATACATTTTTTTTATACGTTTTTACTTAATTTTATGTGTATTTTGTATATATATTTTTATAGAAATCTACCTTATTTTATGTGCATTCGTATATATATTTTGAAACAAATTTACACTGTTGATATGTATTTTGCATATCTATTTAAATACAGATTTACCTTATTGTATGTGCATTTTGTAAATTTATTTTAATACAAATTCAATTATTTTATGTGTATTTTGGTATGTATATTTATATAAAAAATGCGTTTTTTATGGGTATTTTGCATCTTAATTTTCATACAAATTTACATTATTTTATTAACATTCTGTGTATTTATTTTGATACGATTTTACATTATTCTATTTGTGTTTTGTATATATTTTTTTATATATATTTACATTATTTAATGTGTATTTTGTATATATATTTTATACAGTTTTACGTTATTTTAAGTGTATTTGTTTATATATTTTCATTCAAATTTACATTATTTTAAGTGTATTTTGTATATGTATTTAAATACAAATTTACCTAATTTTATGTGTATTTTGTATATTTATTTTCATACAAATTTATATTATTTTTGAGTATTTTTGTATATAGTTTTATACAAATTTATGTTATTTCATGTGATTTTTGTATATCTATTTTCATATAAATACACATTCTTTTATTGATATTTTGTTTATTTATTTTGACGCGAATTTACATTATTTAATTGTGTATATGTATTTTTATAAAAATATGCTTTATTTCATGGGTATTTTGCATCTTTATTTTCATACAAATTTACATTATTTTATTGATATTCTGCTCATTCATTTTGATACGATTTGACTTTATTCTATGTATATTTTGTATATTATTTACATACAAATTTACATTATTTTACGTGTATTTGTTTATATGTTTTGACACAAATTTACAATATTTTATGGGTATTTTGTATATATATTTCAAAAGAAATTTACTTAGTTTTACGCGTATCTTGAATATCTATTTTCGTACAAATTCAAACTATTTCTATACAAATATTTTTATACATATTTAAAATATTTAATGTATATTTTGTATATATATTTTATCCAAATTTACGTTATTTTATGTGTATTTGTTTATATATTTTCATACAAATTTACTTTATTTTATGTGAGTTTTGTATATGTATTTCTATAGAAATTTGGCTAATTTTATGTGTATTTTGAATATCTATTTTCAAAGAAATTTAAATTATTTTTGTGTATTTTGGTATATATTTTTATACAAATTTTAGTTATTTTATGTGTATTTTGTAAATATATTTTTCTACGTATTTAAATTATTTTATGTGTATTTTATATATACATTTTCATAAAAATTTACGTTATTTTATTGTGTGTATTCGTATATATTTTGATACAAATTTTAAACAAATTCATGTTATTTTATGTGTGTTTGTATATATATTTTCATACAAATTTAAATTATTTTATGTGTATTTTTACATATATTTCATTACAAATTTACCTTATTTTATGTTTATTTTGTATATTTATTTTATTCAATTTTAAATTATTTAATGTGTATATTTGTATTTGTATTTAGATTATTTTTTTTGTGTTTTCTATATATATATTTTCATCCAAAACTATATTATTTTATTGGTAATTTCTTAATTTAACTCGATACGAGTTTAGATTATTTCATAGGTATTTTGTATACATATTTTTATAGTCATTTACATTACCTAATGTGTGTTTTGTATATATTTTTTAATGCAAATTAATTTTATGTGCATTTTTGTACATATATTTTTATAGAAATTTGCGTTATTTATGTGTATTTTGTATGTTTTCTCATACAAATTTACATTATTTTATTGTTTTTTTGTTCATTTATTTTGATACGAATTACATGATTATATGTGTAGTTTGTGGATATTTTTTTATACGTATTTACATTACTTAATGTGTATTTTGTTTATATATTTTTATACAAATTTACGTCATTATATGAGTATTTGTTAAAAATATTTCGATACAAATTTACTTTATTTTATGTATTTTGTATATATATTTCAACTCAAATTTAGCTTATTTTGTGTGTATTTTGTATATCTATTTTCATACAAATTTAATTACTTCTGTGTATTTTTGTATATAGTTTAATATAAATTTACGTTTTTTTATGTGCATTTTGTATATTTATATTTATACAAATACACATTCTTTTATTGGTATTTTGTTTACATTATTTAATGTGTATTTTGTATACATTTTTTATACGTATTTACTTAATTTTATGTGTATTTTGTATATATATTTTTATAGAAATCTACGTTATTTTATGTGTATTCGTATATATATTTTGAAACAAATTTACATTGTTTTATATGTTTTTTGCATATCTATTTCAATACAAATTTACCTTATTGTATGTGCATTTAGTATATTTATTTTAATACAAATTTAAATATTTTATGTGTATTTTGGTATATATATTTTTATAAGAAATGCGCTATTTTATGGGAATTTTGCATCTTTATTTTCATACAAATTTACATTATTTTATTAATATTCGATGTATTTATTTTGATACGATTTTGCATTATTCTATTTGTTTTTTGTATATACTTTTTTATACATATTTACATTATTTAATGTGTATCTTGCATATATATTTTATACAAATTTATTATCTATTATCTATTTTCATATAAATACACATTCTTTTCATGATATTTTGTTTATTTATTTTGACACGAATTTACATTATTTAATATGTATTTTGTATATATATTTTTATACATATTTACATAATTTCATATGTATTTTGTATATATATTTCTATAGAAATCTACTTTATTTTATGTGTATTCGTATATATATTTTGAAACAAATTTACATTGTTTTATATGTATTTTTGAATATCTCTTTCAATACAAATTTACCTTACTGAATATGCATTTTGTATATTTATTTCAATACAAATTTAAATATTTATGTGTATTTTGGTAGATATATTTTTTTTAAAAATGCGATATTTTTGGGGAATTTTGCATCTTTATTTTCATACAAATTTACATTATTTTATTCATATTCTGTGTATTTATTTTGATACGATTTTACATTATTCTATTTGTTTTTTGTATATATTTTTTTATACACATTTACATTATTTAATGTGTATCTTGCATATATATTTTATACAAATTTACGTTATTTAAGTGTATTTGTTTATATATTTTCATCCAAATTTACATTATTTTATGTGTATTTTGTATATGTATTTCAATACAAATTTACCTAATTTTATGTGTATTTTGTATATTTGTTTTCATACAAATTTTAAATATTTTTGTTTATTTTTGTATATAGTTTTATACAAATTTAGGTTATTTTATGTACGCATTTACATTATTTAATATGTGTTTTGTATATATATTTTTATGCAAATTTACTTTATTTTATGTGCATTTTTGTAAGTTTGTATTGAAATAGATATGCAAAATACATATAAAACAATGTAAATTTGTTTCAGAATATATGTATTTGTATAAATATATATATACAAAATACACATAAAATATCGAAATTTTTTATAAAACTATATACAAAAATACACAGAAGTAATTAAATTTGTATGAAAATATATATACAAAATATCAATAAAAGAATGTGTATTTGTGTGAAAATTGATATAGAAAATACACATAAAATAACCTAATTTGTATAAAAACTATATACAAAAATACTCAAAAACAATTTAAATTTGTATGAAAATAAATATACAAAATACACATAAAATTAGGTAAATTTGTATTGAAATACGTATACAAAATACACTTAAAATAATGTAAATTTGAATGAAAATATATAAACAAATACATTTAAAATAACGTAAATTTGTATAAAATATATATAAAAAATACTCAAGAGAATGTGTATTTGTATGAATATAAATATACAAAATGCACATAAAATAACGTAAATTTGTATAAAACTATATACAAAAATACACAGAAGTAATTAAATTTGTATGAAAATAGATATACAAAATACACACAAAATAAGCTAAATTTGAATTGAAATATATATACAAAATTCATAAAATAAAGTAAATTCGTTTCAAAATATTTTTAACAAATACACATATAATAACCTAAATTTGTAAAAAAATATATAAACAAAATACACATTAAGTAATGTAAATACGTATAAAAAATATTTACAAAATACACAAATAATCAAGTCATTCGTATCATAATAAATAAACAAAAAACTAACTAAATAATGTAAATTTGTATGAGAAAACATATACAAAATACACATAAAATAACGTTTTAAGTTTCTATAAAAATATATGTACAAAAATGCACATAAAATTAGTTTGCATTAAAAAATATATACAAAACACACATTAGATAATGTAAATGAGTATAAAAATATGTATACAAAATACCTATGAAATAATCTAAATTCGTATCGAGCTAAATTAAGAAAATAACATTAAAATAATGTAATTTTGGATGAAAATATATATAGAAAACACACATAAAATAACCTAAATACAAATACAAATATACACATTAAATAATATAACATTGAATGAAATAAATATACAAAATAAACATAAAATAAGGTAAATTTGTAATAAAATGTATGTAAGAATACACATAAAATAATATAAATTTGTATGAAAATATATATACAAATACAAATAAAATAACATGAATTTGTATAAAATTTGTTTCAAAATATATATGAATACACACAATAAAATAACGTAATTTTTTATGAAAATGTATATATAAAATACACAAAAAAATAATTTAAATACGTAGAAAAATATATATACAAAATACACTTAAAATAATGTAAATTCGTAAAAATTCAATACACAAAATTCCAATAAAAGAATGTATATATATATATATTTATATATATATATATATATATATATATATATATATATATATATATATATATATATATATATATATATATATATATATATATATATATATATATATATATATATATATATATATATAAATCAAATAAAATAACTAAAATTTGTATAAAAATATATACAAAAATACACAAAAATAATTTAAATTTGTTTGAAAAAAGATATGCAAAATACACATAAAGTTAGGCAAATTTGTATTGAAATACATATACAAAACTCACATAAAATAATGTAAATTTGTATGAAAATATATAAACAAATACATATAAAATAACGAAAATCTGGATAAAATATATATACAAAATATACATTAAATATTTTAAATATGTATAAAAATATATTATATTATATATATTTTTATTGATATTTGCGTTATTTATGTGTATTTTGTATATGTTTTCTCATAAAAATATACATTATTTTATTGGTATTTTGTCTATTTATTTTGATACGAATTACATGATTATTTGCTTATTTTGTACATTTTTTTATACGTATTTACATTATTTAATGTGTATTTTGTTTATATATTTTTATACAAATTTACGATGTTATATGTGTATTTGTATAAGTATTTTGATACAAATTTACATTATTTTATGTATTTTGTATATATATTTCAATTCAAATTTAGCTTATTTTATGTGTATTTTGTATATCTATTTATTTTAATACAAAATCAAATATTTTATGCTTTTTCGTATATATATTTTTATAAAAAATGCGTTATTTTATGGGTATTTTGCATCTTAATTTTCATACAAATTTACATTATTTTATTAATATTTTCTGTATTTATTTTCTGTATACGATTTTACATTATTTTATTTGTGTTTTGTATATAGTTTTTTATACATATTTACATTATTTAATGTGTTTTTTGTAAATATATTTGAAACAAATTTACGTTATTTAAAGTCAATATGTTTATACATTTTCATTCAAATTTACATTATTTTATGTGTATTTTGTATATGTATTTCAATACAAATTTACCTAATTTTATATGTTTTTTGTATATTTATTTTCATATAAGTTTAAATTATTTTTGTGTATTTTTGTATATAGTTTTATACAAATTTAGGTTATTTTATGTGTATTTTGTATATCTATTTTCATACAAATACACATTCTTTTCATGATATTTTGTTTATTTATTTTGACATGAATTAACATTATTTAATGTGTATTTTGTATATATATTTTTATACGTATTTACATTATCTCAAGTGTATTTAGTATATATATTTCAATAGAAATCTACGTTATTTTATGTGTATTCGTAGATATATTTTGAAACAAATTTACATTGTTTTATGTGTATTTTGCATATTTTTTCAATACAAATTTACCTTATTGTATGTGCATTTTGTATATTAATTTTAATATAAATTTGATTAATCTATGTGTATTTTTGTATATGTATTTTTATAAAAAAAATGCTTTATTTTATGGGTATTTTGCATCTTTATTTTCATACAAATTTACATTATTTTATTGATATTCTGTGTATTTATTTTGATATGATTTTACATTATTCTATGTGTATTTTGTATATATATTTTATATAAAATGTATTTGTTTTCATTTCATACAAATCTACATTATTTTATGTGTTTTTAGTACATGTATTTAAATACAAATTTAACTAATTACATGTGTATTTTGTATATCTATTTTGTATGTATATTTTCATAGAAATTTACTCTATTTTATGAGTATTCGTATATATATTTTCATACAAATTTACATTATTGATGTGTATTTTGCATATCTATTTCAATACAAATTTACTTTATTGTACGTGCATTTTGTATATTTATTTTAATACAAATTTAATTATTATATATGTATTTTTGTATATATATTTTTATGCAAATATGCGTTATTATATGGATATTTTGCATCTTTATTTTCATACAAATTTACATTATTTTACTGATATTCTCTTTATTTATTTTGATACGATTTAACATTATTCTGTGTGTATTTTGTATATATATTTTTTATACATATTTACATTATTTAATGTTCATTTTGTATATATATTTTATCCAAATTTACATTATTTTATGTGTATTTGTTTATATATTTTCATACAAATTTACATTATTTTATGTGTTTTTTGTATATATATTTTTCTACGTATAAAAAAATTTCGTTATTTTATTGTGTGTATAAGTATATATTTTGATACAAATTTTATTCAAATTCATGTTATTTAATGTGTATTTGTATATATATTTTCATACAAATTTATATTATTTTATGTGTATTTTTTCATATATTTCATTACAAATTTACCTTATTTTATGTTTATTTTGCATATTTATTTCATTCAATTTTAAATTATTTTATGTGTATATTTGTATTTGTATATAGGTTATTTTATGTGTATTTTGTATATATATTTTCATCCAAAATTACATTATTTTATTGGTATTTCTTAATTTAATTCGATACAAATTTAGATTATTTCATAGGTATTTTGCATACATATTTTTATACTCATTTACATTATCTAATG
The DNA here is from genome assembly GCF_024679095.1 of Eriocheir sinensis. Lineage (NCBI taxonomy): Eukaryota > Metazoa > Arthropoda > Malacostraca > Decapoda > Varunidae > Eriocheir > Eriocheir sinensis. The sequence goes on along the minus strand of NW_026111743.1, from coordinate 599,387 downwards.
TGTGTTTTGTATATATATTTTTATGCAAACTTATTTTATGTTCATTTTTGTACATATATTTTTATAGAAATTTGCGTTATTTTATGTATATTGTTTTATATAAATTTACGTTATTTTATGTGCATTTTGTATATTTATATTTATACAAATACACATTCTTTTATTGGTATATTGTTTATTTACATTTATACGAATTTACATTATTTTATGTGTATTTTTTATACATTTTTTTATACGTATTTACTTAATTTTATGTGTATTTTGTATATGTATTTTTATAGAAATCTACGTTATTTTATGTGTATTATTTTTAAACAAAGTCACATTATTTTATATGTATTTTGCATATCTATTTCAATACAAATTTACCTTATTGTATGTGCATTTTGTATATTTATTTTAATAGAAATTGAAATATTTTATGTGTATTTTGGTATCAATAATTTTATAAAAAAATGCGTTATTTTATTGGTATTTTGCATCTTAATTTTCATACAAATTTACATTATTTTATTAATATTCTGTGTATATATTTTGATACGATTTTACATTATTCTATTTGTGTTTTGTATATATTTTTTTATACATATTTACATTATTTAATGTGTATTTTGAATATATATTTCATACAAATTTACGTTATTGTATGTGTATTTGTTTATATATTTTCTTTCAAATTTACATTATTTTATGTGTATTTTGTATATGTATTTCAATACAAATTAACCTAATTTTAAGTGTATTTTGTATATTTGTTTTCATACAAATTTAAATTTTTTTTGTGTATTTTTGTATATAGTTTTATACAAATTTAGGTTATTTTATGTACGCATTTACATTATTTAATGTGTGTTTTGTATATGTATTTTTATCCAAAGTTACTTTATTTTACGTTCATTTTTGGACATATATTTTTATAGAAATTAGCGTTATTTTATATGTATTTGTATATATTTTCTCTTACAAATTTACATTATTTTATTGATATTTTGTTTATTTAGTTTGATACGAATTACATGATTATATGTGTATTTTGTACATATTTTTTATACGTATTTACATTACTTAATGTGTATTTTGTTTATATATTTTTAAACAAATTTACGTTATTATATGTATTTTTATAAATATTTTGATACAAATTTACATTATTTTATGGATTTTGTATATACATTTCAATTCAAATTTAGCTTATTTTATCTGTATTTTGTATATCTATTTTCATACGAATTTAATTATTTCTGTGTATTTTTGTATATAGTTTTATACAAACTTACGCTATTTTATGTATTTTGTATATTTATTTACATTGTTTTATTAATATTCTGTGTATTTATTTTGATACGATTTTACATTATTCTATTTGTGTTTTGTATATATTTTTTTATACATATTTACATTATTTAATGTGTATTTTGTATATTTTAAAACAAATTTACGTTATTTTACGCGCATCTGTTAAAATATTTTGATAAAAATTTACATTATTTTATGTATTTTGAATATATAATTCAATACAAATTTAGTTTATTTTATCTATATTTTGTATATCTATTTTCATTCGTATCAAAATAAATAAACAAAATAGCAATAAAAAAATGTAAATTTGTATGAGAAAACATATACAAATACACATAAAATAACGCAAATTTCTAAAAAAATATATGTACAAAAATGCACATAAAATAAAGTAAATTTGCATAAAAATATATATACAAAACACATATTAAATAATGTAAATGCGTACATAAAATAACCTAAATTTGTATAAAACTATATACAAAAATACACAAAAATAATTAAAATTTGTATGAAAAGAAATATACAAAATACACATAAAATTAGGTAAATTTGTTTTGAAATACATATACAAAATACACATAAAATAATGTAAATTTGATTGAAAATATATAAACAAATACACTTAAAATAACGTAAATTTGTATAAAATATATATGCAAGATACACATTAAATAATGTAAATGTGTATAAAAAAATATATACAAAAAAGAAATAGAATAATGTAAAATCCTATCAATATAAATACACAGAATATCAATAAAATAATGTAAATTTGTATGAAAAGAAAATGCAAAATTCCCATAAAATAGCGCATTTTTTATAAAAATATATATACCAAAATACACATAAAATATTTAAATTTGTATTGAAATAAATATGCAAAATTCATATACAGTAAGGTAAATATGTATTGAAAGAGATATTCAAAAATACATATAAAACAAAGTAAATTTGTTTCAAAATATATATACGAATACACATAAAATAACGTAGATTTCTATAGAAATATATATACAAAATACACATGAAATTATGTAAATACGTATAAAAATATATATATATATATATATATATATATATATATATATATATATATATATATATATATATATATATATATATATATATATATATATATATATATATATATATATATATATATATATATATATAAAATACATATCTAGGTAAATTCGAGTCAAAATAAAGAAGCAAAATATCATGAAAAGAATGTGTATTTGTATGAAAATAAATAATAGATAATAAATTTGTATGAAATATATATGCAAGATACACATTAAATAATGTAAATATGTATAATAAAAATATATACAAAAAACAAATAGAATAATGTGAAATCGTATCAAAATAAATACGCCGAATATTAATATTATAATGTAAATTTCTATGAAAATAAAGATACAAAATTCCCATCAAATAGAGCATTTCTTACAAAAATATATATACCAAAATACACATAAAATATTTAAATTTGTATTGAAATAAATATACAAAATGCACATACAATAAGGTAAACTTGTATTGAAAGAGATATGCATATAATACATATAAAACAATGTAAATTTGTTTCAAAATATATATACGAATACACATAAAATAACGTAGATTTCTATAAAAATATATTTACAAAATACACATAAAATTGAGTAAATACGTATAAAAATAGATATACAAAATACACATAGAATAATGTAAAATTGTTTAAAAAAAATAAACAGAATATGAATAAAATAATGTAAATTTGTATGAAAATAAAAATGCAAAAATACCCTTAAAATAAAGCATATTTTTATAAAAATACATATACAAAAATACACATAGCATAATTAAATTTGTATTAAAATTAATATACAAAATGCAAATTTAGGTGATTTTATGTGTATATTGTATATCTATTTTCATACAAATACACATTCTTTTATTGATATTTTGTTTATTTATTTTGACACGAATTTACATTATTTAATGTGTTTTTTATATATATATTTTTATACGTGTTTGCATCATTTGATATGTATTTTGTATATATATTTCTATAGAAATCTACGTTGATTTATGAGTATTCGTATATAGATATTGAAATAAATTTACACTGTTTTATGTGTATTTTGCATATTTTTTCAATACAAATTTACCTTATTGTATAATAAGGTAAATTTGTATTGAAAAAATATGCAAATTACACATAAAACACTGTAAATTTATTTCAATATCTATATTTCTATAGAATTTCTATAGATTTCTATAGAAATATATATACAAATTACACATCAAATGATGTAAACATATATATATATATATATATATATATATATATATATATATATATATATATATATATATATATATATATATATATATATATATATATATATATATATATATATATATAAAATACACATTAAATAATGTAAATTCGCGTCAAAATAAATAAACAAAATATCAATAAAAGAATGTGTATTTGTATGAAAATAAATATACAATATACACATAAAATCACCTAAATTTGTATAAAACTATATACAAAAATACACAAAAATAATTTTAATTTGTATGAAAATAAATATACAAAATACCCATAAAATTAGGTAAATTTGTATTGAAATACATTTACAAAATACACATAAAATAATGTAAATTTGAATGAAAATATATTAACAAATACACTTAAAATAATGTAAATTTGTATAAAATATATAAAAAAATACACATTAAATAATGTAAATATGTATAAAAAAATATATACAAAACACAAATAGGATAATATAAAATCGTATCAAAATAAATACACAGAATATTAATAAAATTATGTAAATTTGTATGAAAATTAAGATGCAAAATACCCATAAAATAACGCATTTTTTAAAAAAATATATATACCATGACACATAAAATATTTGAGTTTGTATTAAAATAAATATACAAAATGCACATACAATAAGGTAAATTTGTATTGAAATAGATATGCAAAATACATATAAAACCATGTAATTTTTTTTCAAAATATATAAACGAATACACATAAAATAACGTAGATTTCTATGAAAATAAATATACAAAATACACATAAAATGAAGTAAATACGTATAAAAAAATATATACAAAATACACATAAAATAATGTAAACTCGTATCAAAATAAATAAACAAAATACTAATAAAAGAAGGTGTATTGTATAAATATAAATATACAAAATACAAATAAAATAACGTAAACTTATATAAAACTCTATGCAAATATACACAAAAGTAATTAAATTTGTGTGAAAATAGATATACAAAATACACGTGTATTTTGTATATTTATTTTCATACAAATTGAAATTATTTTTGTTTATTTTTTTATATATTTTCATACAAATTTTCGTTATTTTATGTGTATTTTGTATATTTATTTTTTCTACAAATATACGTTCTTTTATCTGAATTTTGTTTATTGAATTTGAAACGAATTTACCTTATTTTGTATATCTATTTTCATACAAATTAAAATTCCTGTGTGTATTTTTGTATATAGTTTTATATAAATTTACGTTATTTTATGTGTATTTTGTATATTTATATTTATACAAATACCCATTCTTTTATTGATATTTTGTTTGTTTATTTTGATGCGAATTTACATTATTTAATGTGTATTTTGTATATATATTTTTATACGTATTTACATCATTTCATGTGTATTTTGTATATATATTCCTCTAGAAATCAACGTTATTTTATAAGTATTCGTATATATATTTTGAAACAAATTTACACTGTTTTATGTGTATTTTGCGTATTTTTTCAATACAAATTTACCTTATTGTATGTGCATTTTGTATATTAATTTTAATACTCTATGTGTATTGCTGTATATGTATTTTTTTTTTAATATTTTGCATCTTTTTTTTCATACAAATTTAAATTATTTTATTGATATTCTGTGGACTTATTTTGATACGATTTTACATTATTCTATGTGTATTATGTATATATATTTTATACATATGTACGTTATTTTATGTTTATATGTTTTCATTTCATTAAAATTTACATTATTTTATATGTGTTTTGTACATGTATTTAAAGACAAATTTAACTAATTATATGTGTATTTTGTATATCTATTTTCAAACAAATTGAAATTATTTTTGTGTTTTTTTTGTATAAATTTTTATACAAATTTTCGTTATTTTATGTATATTTTGTAATAATATTGTATATATAATATTGTAATAAGTTAAATTTGTATTTAAATAGATGTACAAAATACATATAAAATAATGTAAATTTGTATGAAATTAAAAGAAATTCACATAAAATAACGTATATTTGTATAAAATATATATACAAAATATAATCAGAATAATGTAAAATCGTATCAAAATAAATACACAGAATATCAATAAAATAATGTAAATTTGTATGAAAATAAAAATGCAAAATATCCATAAAATAAAGATTTTTTTTTTAAATTACATATACAAAAATACACATAGAATAATTAAATTTGTATTAAAATTATTATACAAAATGCACATACAATAAGGTAAATTTGTATTGAAAGAATATGCAAAATACACTTAAAACAATGTATATTTGTTTCAAAATATATATACGAATACACATAGAAGAACGTAGATTTCTATAGAAATATTTATACAAAAAATTGATGTAATGACGTAAATACGCATAAAAATATATATACACAATACACATTAAATAATGTAAATTCGTGTCAAAATAAATAAACAAAATATCAATAAAAGAATGTGTATTTGTATGAAAATAGATATACAAAATACTCATTAAATATTGTAAATTTGTATAAATCTCTATACAAAAATACACAAAAAATAATTAAAATTTGTATGGAAATTAATATACAAAATACACATAAAATTAGGTAAATTTGTATTGAAATACATATACAAAATACACATAAAAAAATTTAAATTTGAATGAAAATATAAAAACAAACACACTTAAAATAACGTAAATTTGTATGAAATAGAATAATGTAAATTTGGATGAAAATAAAGATGCAAAATACCCATAAAAAAACGCATTTTTTATAAAAATATATATACCAAAATACACCTAAAATATTTAAATTTGTATTACAATAAATATACAAAATGCACATACAATAAGGTAAATTTGTATTGAAATAGATATGCAAAATACATATAAAACAATGTAAATTTCTTTCAAAATATATATACGAATACACATAAAATAACGTAGATTTCTATAAAAATATATATACAAAATACACATAAAATGAAGTAAATACGTATAAGAAAATGTATACAAAATACACATAAAATAATGTAAATTCGTATCAAAATAAATAAACAAAATGCCAATAAAAGAATGTGTACTTGCATAAATATAAATATACAAAATACACATAAAATAACGTAAAATTGTATAAAACTATACACAAAAATAAACAAAAATAATTAAATTTGTATGAAAATAGATATGCAAAAGACACATAAAATAAGCTAAATTAGAAATAAATATAGAAACTACATAAAATAATGCAAATTTGTATCAAAATATATATTCAAATATACATATAATAACGTAAATTTGTATAAAAATATATAAATAAAATACACATTAAATAATGTAAATATATATATATATATATATATATATATATATATATATATATATATATATATATATATATATATATATATATATATATATATAAATATATATATATATATATATATCTATATATATATATATATATCTATATATATATATATATATATATATATATATATATATATATATATATATATATATATATATATATGTATATATATATATATATATGTATATATATATATATATATATATATATATATATATATATATATATATATATATATATATATATATATATATATATATATATATATATATATAAATATATATATATATATATATATATATATATATTATATATATATATATATATATATATATATATATATATATATATATATATATATATATATATATATATATATTTATTTTATATATATATATTGTATATTTATATATATATATATATATATATATATATATATATATATATATATATATATATATATATATATATATATATATATATATATATATATATACATATATATATATATATATATATATATATATATATATATATATATATATTTTATATTTATTTTGTATATTTATTTTATTCAATTTTAAATAATTTAATGTGTATATTTGTATTTGTATTTAGGTAATTTTTGTGTGTTTTCTATATATATTTTCACCAAAAACCATATTATTTTATTGGTATTTTCTTAATTTAAATCGATACGAGTCTAGATTATTTCATAGGTATTTTGTATACATATTTTGATACTCATTTACATTATCTAATGTGTGTTTTGTATATATTTTTTTATGGAAATTAATTTTATGTGCATTTTTGTACATATATTTTCATAGAAATTTGCGTTGTTTTATGTGTATATGTGTTTTCTCATACAAATTTACATTATTTTACTGTTTTTTTGTTTATTTATTTTGATACGAATTACATGATTATATGAGTATTTTTTACATATTTTTTTTATACGTATTTACATTACTTAATGTGTATTTTGTTTATATATTTTTATACAAATTTACGTTATTATATGAGTATTTGTTAAAAATATTTCGAAACAAATTTACTTTATTTTATGTATTTTGTATATATATTTCAACTCAAATTTAGCTTATTTTGTGTGTATTTTGTATATCTATTTTCATACAAATTTAATTACTTCTGTGTATTTTTGTATATAGTTTTATATAAATTTACGTTATTTTATGTGCATTTTGTATATTTATATTTATACAAATACACATTCTTTTATTGGTATTTTGTTTACATTATTTTATGTGTATTTTGTATACATTTTTTATACGGTTTTACCTAATTTTATGTGTATTTTGTATATATATTTTTTATAGAAATCTACGTTATTTTATGTGTATTCGTATATATATTTTGAAACAAATTTACATTGTTTTATATGTTTTTTGCATCTATTTCAATACAAATTTACCTTATTGTATGTGCATTTTGTATATTTATTGTAATACAAATTTAAATATTTTATGTGTATTTTGGTATATATATTTTTATAAAAAATGTTTTATTTAATGGGTATTTTGCATTTTTCTTTTCATACAAATTTACATTGTTTTATTAATATTCTGTGTATTTATTTTGATACGATTTTACATTATTCTATTTGTGTTTTGTATATATTTTTTTATACATATTAACATTATTTAATGTGTATTTTGTATATTTTAAAACAAATTTACGTTATTTTATGCGCATCTGTTAAAATAATTTGATTCAAATTTACATTATTTTATGTATTTTGTATATATATTTCAATACAAATTTAGTTGATTTTATGTATATTTTGTATATCTATTTTCATTCGTATCAAAATAAATAAACAAAATAGCAATAAAATAATGTAAATTTGTATGAGAAAACATATAGAAATACACATAAAATATCGCAAATTTCAAAAAAAATATATGTACAAAAATGCACATAAAATAAAGTAAATTTGCATAAAAATATATATACAAAACAGACATTAAATAATGTAAATGCGTACATAAAAAAACCTAAATTTGTATAAAACTATATACAAAAATACACAAAAATATTTAAAATTTGTATGAAAAGGAATATAATAATAATAAAATGAGGTATATACGTATAAAAAATGTATACAAAATACACATAAAATAATGTAAATTCGTATCAAAATAAATAAACAAAATACCAATAAAAAAATGTGTATTTTTATAAAAATAAATATACAAAATAAAATATCGTAAATTTATATAAAACTATATACAAAAATACACAAAAGTAGTTAAATTTGTATGAAAATAGATATACAAAATACACAAAAAATAAACTAAATTTGAATTGAAATATATATATATATATATATATATATATATATATATATATATATATATATATATATATATATATATATATATATATATATATATATATATATATATATATATATATATATATATATATATATATATATATATATATATATATATATATATATATATATATATATATATATATATATATATATATATATATATATATATATATATATATATATATATATATATATATATATATATATATATATATATATATATATATATATATATATATATATATATATATATATATATATATATATATATATATATATATATATATATATATATATCTGATGGGCGAGTGTTTATATGGCGCATCTTGCATTGGCTCATGCTGCCCTCCCAGAGCTCATCTTTGATCCTAGAATCTAGAGTCCGGGTTGATAGGTGGTCTTCTGGACAGCATGTGGGTAGTTTTAAGCCACTCGGCGGCGGCTGAAAAATCCCAGCTTGGTGGCACCGGGCGGGGATTGAACTCGCGTCCTCCTGAACACGAGGCCGTTACTTTGACGACTCAGCCACCGCCTCCCCAAATATATATATATATATATATATATATATATATATATATATATATATATATATATATATATATATATATATATATATATATATATATATATATATTAAATAATGTAAATGCGAATAAAAATAATCTAAATTCGTATCGAATTAAATTAACAAAATATAAATAAAATAATGTAGTTTTGGATGAAAATGTATATAGAAAATACAAATAAAATAACCTAAATACAAATACAAATATACATATAAAATAATTTAAAATTGCATGAAATGAATATATGAAACGAATATAAAATAAGGTAAATTTGTGATGAAATATATGTAAAAATACACATAAAATAATTTAAATTTGTATGAAAATATGTATTCAATACACATAAAATAACATGATTTTGTATAAAATTTGTATCAAAATATATACGAGAGCACACAATAAAATAACGTAAATTTTTATGAAAATATATATCCAAAATACACATAAAATAATGTAAATACGTAGAAACATATATATACAAAATACACATAAAGTAATGGAAATTCGTATCAAAATAAATAAACAAAATTGCAATAATAGAATGTATATATGTAGGAAAATATATATACAAAATACAAATAAAATAACTAAAATTTGTATAAAAATTTATACAAAAATACGCAAAAATAATTTAAATTTGTTTGAAAATAGATAGGCAAAATACACATAAATTTAGGCAAATTTGGATTGAAATACATATACAAAACACTCATAAAATAATGTAAATCTGTATGAAAATATATAAACAATGTATTGAAATACTTTTACAAAATACACATCAAATAGTGTAAATTTGAATTAAAAAATATATATATATATATATATATATATATATATATATATATATATATATATATATATATATATATATATATATATATATATATATATAATTAACGTAACGTATTTATATATATATATATATATATATATATATATATATATATAGATATATATATATATATATATATATATATATATATATATATATATATATATATATATATATACAAAATACACATTAAATAATGTAAATATGTGTAAAAAAATATATACAAAACACAAATAGAATAATGTATAATCGTATCAAAATAAATAAATAGAATATTAATAAAATAATGTAAATTTGTATGAAAATTAAGAGGCAAAATACCCCAAAAATAGCGCATTTTTTTAAAAAATATATATACCAAAACACACATAAAATATTTGAATTTGTATTAAAATAAATATACGAAATGCACACACAATAAGGAAAATTTGAATTGAAATAGATATGCAAAATACATATAAAACAATGTAAAATTGTTTCAAAATATATATACGAATACACATAAAATAACGCATATTTCTATAAAGATATTTATACAAAATACTCATAAAATGAAGTAAATACGTATAAAAAAATGTGTACAAATTATACATAAAATAATGTAAACTCGTATCGAAATAAATAAACAAAATACTAATAAAAGAATGTGCATTTGTATAAATATAAATATACAAAATACACATAAAATAACGTAAATTGATATAAAAGTATATACAAAAATACACAAAAGTAATTAAATTTGTATGAAAATAGATATACCAAATACACATAAAATAACTCATATTTAAAAAAATATATGAAATACATAAAATATATTTATGTGTTAAAATAAATATACAAAATACATATATTAGATAAATTATTAATATATATATAAATATATATATATACATATAAAATAAATTAATGTAAATATATATAATATACAAAATACATATATATTTATGTAAATATATATATATATATATATATATATATATATATATATATATATATATATATATATATATATATATATATATATATATATATATATATATATATATATATATATATATATATATATATATATATATATATATATATATATATATATATATATATATATATATATATATATATATATATATATATATATATATATATATATATATATATATATATATATATATATATATATATATATATATATATATATATATATATATATATATATATATATATATATATATATATATATATATATATATATATATATATATATATATATATATATATATATATATATATATATATATATATATATATATATATATATATATATATATATATATATATATATATATATATATATATATATATATATATATATATATATATATATATATGTATATATTTCTATAGAAATCTGCGTTATTTTATGTGTATTCGTATATATATTTTGAAACAAATTTACATTGTTTTATGTGTATTTTGCATATTTTTTTTAATAAAAATTTACCTTATTGTATGTGCATTTTGTATATTAATTTTACTACAAATTTAATTATTGAATGTGTAATTATGTATATGTATTTTTTATAAAAATATGCTTTATTTTATTGGTATTTTGCATCTTTATTTTCATACAAATTTACATTATTTTATTGATTTTTTGTGTATTTATTTTGATACGATTTTACATTATTTTCTATGTGTATTTTGTATATATAATTAATACAAATGTACGTTATTTTATGTGTATTTGTTTTCATTTCATACAAATTTTCAATATTTTATGTGTATTTTGCACATGTACAAATTTGTACAAATTTAACTAATTATATGTGTATTTTGTATATCAATTTTTTATAAAAATTGAAATTATTTTTGTTTGTTTTTTGTATATATTTTTATACAAATTTTCGTTATTTTATGTGTATTTTGTATATTTATTTTTATACAAATATACGTTCTCTAACGGAATTTTGTTTGTTTATTTTGATACGAACTTACATTATTTTAGGTGTATTTGGTATATATATTTTTATACTATTTACATCATTTTATATGTATTTTGTATGTACATTTTCATAGAAATTTACTCTATTTTATGTGTATTCGTATATATATTTTGATACAAATTTACATTATTGATGTGTATTTTGCATATGTATTTCAATACAAATTTACTTTATTGGATATGCATTTTGTATATTTATTTCAATACAAATTTAATTATTTCATGTGTATTTTTGTACATATATTTTTATGCATATATGCGTTTTACATCTTTATTTTCATACAAATTTAAATTATTTTATTGATATTCTGTTTATTTATTTTGATACGATTTAACATTATTCTATGTGTATTTTGTATAACTATTTTTATACATATTTACATTATTTAATGTATATTTTGTATATATATTTTATCCAAATTTACGTTATTTTATGTGTATTTGTTTATATATTTTCATACAAATTTACATAAATTTATGTGTATTTTGTATATGTATTTCAATACAAATTTGCCTAACTTTATGTGTATTTTGCATATCTATTTTCAAACAAATTTAAATTATTTTTTGTGAATTTTTGTATATATTTTTATACAAATTTTAGTTATTTTATTTGTATTTTGTATATATATTTTCCTACATATATACAATCTTTTATTATGATTTTGTTTATTTATTTTGATACGAGTTTACATTATTTTATGTGTATTTTGTATATATATTTTTCTACGTATTCTAAATATAAAAAATACACATAAAATAACGCATTTTTTATAAAAATATATATACCAAGACACACATAAAATATTTATTTTTTTTGATACGAGTTTACATTATTTTATGTGTATTTTGTATATATATTTTTCTACGTATTTACATTATTTTATGTGTATTTTGTATATATATATTTTTAAAAAAATTACATTTTTTTATTGCGTGTATTCCTATTTATTTTCATAAAAAATTTATACAAATTCATGTTATTTTAGGTGTATTTGTATATATATTTTCAGACAAATTTATATTATTTTACGTATATTTTTACTTATTTTTCATTACAAATTTACCTTATTTTATGATTATTTTGTATATTTATTTCATTCAATTTTAAATTATTTGATGTGTATATTTGTATTTGTATTTACGTAATTTTATGTGTATTTTCTATATATATTTTCATAAAAACTCGATACGAATTTAGATTTTTTCATAGGTATTTTGTATACATATGTTTATACTCATTTACATTATGTAATGTGTGTTTTGTATATATTTTTTAATGCAAATTTATTTTATGTGCATTTTTGTACATTTTTTTTTATAGAAATTTATTTATTTTATGCGTATTTTGTATATGTTTTTTCATAAAAATTTACATTATTTTATTGGTATTTTGTTTATTTATTATGATACGAATTACATGATTATATGTGTATTTTGTATATATATTTTTTTATAGGTAATTACATTATTTAATGTGTATTTTGTTTATATATTTTTATATAAAATTTACGTAATTATATGTGTATTTGTAAAATTATTTTGATACAAATTTACTTTATTTTATGTATTTTGTACATATATTTCAATTCAAATTAAGCTTATTTTGTGTGTATTTTGTATATCTATTTTCATACAAATTTAATTACTTTTGTGTATCTTTGTATATTGTTTTATATAAATTTACCTTATTTTATGTGCATTTTGTATATTTATATTTATACAAATACACATAAAATAAAGTAAATTTGCATAAAAGAAATATACAAAACACACATTAAATAATGTAAATGCGTATAAAAATATGTATACAAAATACCTATGAAATAATTTAAATTCGTATCGAATTAAACTAACAAAATACCAATAAAATAATGTATTTTTTGATGAAAATATATATAGAAAATACACATAAATTAACCTAAATACAAATACATATATACACATAAAATAATTTTAAATTGAATGAAATAAATATTCAAAATAAACATTAAATAAGGTAAATTTGTAATGAAATATATGTAAAAATGCACATAAAATAATGTAGATTTGTATGAAAATATATATATAAATACACATAAAATAACATGAATTTGTATAAAATTTGTCACAAATTATATACGAATACACACAATAAAATAAAGTAAATTTTTATGAAAATATATATACAAAATACACATAAAATAATGTAAATACGTAGAAAAATATATATACAAAATACACATAAAATAAAGTAAATTCGTATCAGAATAAATAGATAAAATTCCAATAAAAGAATGTATATTTGTAGGAAAATATATATAGAAAATACAAATGAAATAACTAAAATTTGTATAAAAATATATACAAAAACACACAATTTTTTTTTAAATATGTTTGAAAATAGATATGCAAAATACACATAAAATTAGGCAAATTTGTATTGAAATACATATAGAAAATACACATAAAATAATGTAAGATTGAAAGAAAATATATAAACAAATACACTTAAAATAACGTAAAATTTTATAAAATATATATACAAAATACACATTAAATAATGAAAATATGTATAAAAAAATATATACAAAACACAAATAGAATAATGTAAAATCGTATCAAAATAAATACACAGAATATTAATAAAATAATATAAATTTGCATGAAAATAAAGATGCAAAATACCCATCAAATAATGCATTTTTTATAAAAATATATATACCAAAACACACATAAAATATTTGAATTTGTATTAAAATAAATATACGAAATGTGTATTTTGTATATATATTTCTATAGAAATCTGCGTTATTTTATGTGTATTCGTATATATATTTTGAAACAAATGTACATTGTTTTATGTGTATTTTGCATATTTTTTTAATAAAAATATACCTTATTGTATGTGCATTTTGTATATTAATTTTACTACAAATTTAATTATTGAATGTGTATTTCTGTATATGTATTTTTATAAAAATATACTTTATTTTATTGGTATTTTGCATCTTTATTTTCATACAAATTTACATTATTTTATTGATATTTTGTGTATTTATTTTGATACGATTTTACATTATTTTCTATATGTATTTTGTATATATATTTAATGCAAATGTACTTTATTTTATGTGTATTTGTTTTCATTTCATACAAATTTTCATTATTTTATGTGTATTTTGTACATGTACAAATTTGTACAAATTTAACTAATTATATGTGTATTTTGTATATCAATTTTCATAAAAATTGAAATTATTTCAGTTTTGTTTTTGTATATATATTTATACAAATTTTCGTTATTTTATGTGTTTTTTGTATATTTATTTTCCTACAAATATACGTTCTTTCATCGGAATTTTGTTTGTTTATTTTGATACGAATTTACATTAATTTAGGTGTATTTGGTATATATATTTTTATTCTATTTACTTCATTTTATATGTATTTTGTATGTACATTTTCATAGAAATTTACTCTATTTTATGTGTATTCGTATATATATTTTGATATAAATTTACATTATTGATGTGTATTTTGCATATGTATCTCAATACAAATTTACTTTATTGTATATGCATTTTGTATATTTATTTCAATATCAATTTAATTATTTCATGTGTATTTTTGTATATATATTTTTATGCATATATGCGTTATTATATGGGTATTTTGCATCTTTATTTTCATACAAATTAAAATTATTTTATTGATATTCTGTTTATTTATTTTGATACGATTAAACATTATTCTATGTGTATTTGGTATATATATTTTTATACATATTTACATTATTTAATGTATATTTTGTATATATATTTTATCCAAATTTACGTTATTTTATGTGTATTTGTTTATATATTTTCATACAAATTTAAATTATTTTTGTGTATTTTTGTATTTATTTTTATACAAATTTTAGTTATTTTATTTGTATTTTGTATATATTTTTTCCTACAAATATACAATCTTTTATTATAATTTTGTTTATTTATTTTGATACGAGTTTACATTATTTTATGTGTATTTTGTATATATATTTTTCTACGTATTTACATTATTTTATGTGTATTTTGTATATATAATTTAATAAAAATTTATATTATTTTATTGTGTGTATTCCTGTTTATTTTGATACAAATTTTATACAAATTCATGTTATTTTATGAGTATTTGTAAATATATTTTCATACAAATTTATATTATTTTACGTGTATTTTTACATATTTTTCATAACAAATTTACGTTATTTTATGATTATTTTGTATATTTATTTCATTCAATTTTAAATTATTTTATGTGTATATTTGTATTTGTATTTACGTAATTTTATGTGTATTTTCTATATATATCTTCATCCAAAATTACATTATTTTATTGGTATTTTCTTTATTTAACTCGATACGAATTTAAATTTTTTCAAAGGTATTTTGTATACATATGTTTATACTCATTTACATTATGTAATGTGTGTTTTGTATATATTTTTTAATGCAAATTTATTTTATGTGCATTTTTGTACATATATTTTTATTGAAATTTATTTATTTTATGTGTATTTTGTATATATTTTCTCATAATTTACATTATTTTATTGGTATTTTGTTTATTTATTTTGATACGAATTACATGATTATATGTGTATTTTGTATATATTTTTTTATACGTAATTACATTATTTAATGTGTAGTTTGTTTATATATTTTTATATAAAATTTACGTAATTATATGTATATTTGTAAAAATATTTTGATACAAATTTACTTTATTTTATGTATTTTGTACATATATTTCAATTGAAATTAAGCTTATATTGTGTGTATTTTGTATATCTATTTTAATACAAATTTAATTACTTTTTTGTATCTTTGTATATATTTTTATATAAATTAACCTTATTTTATGTGCATTTTGGATATTTATATTTATACAAATACACATAAGATAAATAAATTAAAATAAAAAAAAATATACAAAACAAACATTAAATAATGTAAATGCGTATAAAAATATGTATACAAAATACCTATCAAATAATATAAATTCGTTTCGAATTAAACTAACAAAATACCAATAAAATAATGTAATTTTTGATGAAAATACATATAGAAAATACACATAAAATAACCTAAATACAAATACATATATACACATAAAATAATTTAAAATTGAAGGATATAAATATTAAAAAAATAAAATAAAATAAGGTAAATTTGTAATGAAAAATATGTAAAAATGCACATAAAATAATGTAGATATGTATGAAAATATATATACAAATACACATAAAATAACATGAATTTGTATAAAATTTGTATCAAATTATATACGAATACACACAATAAAATAAAACAAATTTTTATGAAAATATATATACAAAATACACATAAAATAATGTAAATACGTAGAAAAATTATATATACAAAATACACATTAAATAAAGTAAATTCGTATCAGAATAAATAGATAAAATTCCAATAAAAGAATGTATATTTGTAGGAAAATATATGTAGAAAATACAAATAAAATAACTAAAATTTGTATAAAAATATATACAAAAACACACAAAAATTATTTAAATTTGTTTGAAAATAGATATGCAAAATACACATAAAATTAGGCAAATTTGTATTGAAATACATATACAAAATACACACAAAATAATGTAAGTTTGAATGAAAATATATAAACAAATACACTTAAAATAACGTAAAAATGTATGAAATATATATACAAAATACACATTAAATAATAAAAATATGTATAAAAAATATATACAAAACACAAATAGAATAATGTAAAATCGTATCAAAATAAATACACAGAATATTAATAAAATAATATAAATTTGCATGAAAATAAAGATGCAAAATACCCATAAAATAACGCATTTTTTATAAAAATATATATACCAAAACACACATAAAATATTTGAATTTGTATTAAAAAAAATATACAAAATGCACACACAATAAGGTAAATTTGTATTGAAATAGATATGCAAAATACATATAAAACAATGTAAATTTGTTTCAAAATATATATACGAAAACACATAAAATAACGCAGATTCATATAAAGATATATATACAAAATACACATAAAATGAAGTAAATACGTATAAAAAAATGTGTACAAAATACACATAAAATAATGTAAACTCGTATCGAAATAAATAAACAAAATACTAATAAAAGAATATGTATTTGTATAAATATAAATATACAAAAATACACATAAAATAACGCATTTTTTATAAAAATATATATACCAAGACACACATAAAATATTTGAATTTGTATTAAAATAAATATACAAAATGCACATACAATAAGGTAAATTTGTATTGAAATAGATATGCAAAATACATATAAAACCATGTAAATTTTTTTCAAAATATATATGCGAATACACATAAAATAACGTAGATTTCTATGAAAATAAATATACAAAATACACATAAAATGAAGTAAATACGTATAAAAAAAGGTATACAAAATACACATAAAATAATGTAAACTCGTATGAAAATAAATAAAGAAAATACTAATAAAAGAATGTGTATTGTATAAATATAAATATACAAAATACAAATAAAATAACGTAAATTTATATAAAACTATATGCAAAAACACACAAAAGTAATTAAATTTGTGTGAAAATAGATATACAAAATACATGTGTATTTTGTATATTTATTTTCATACAAATTGAAATTATTTTTGTTTATTTTTTTATATATTTTCATACAAATTTTCGTTGTCTTATGTGTATTTTGTATATTTTTTTTTCTACATATATACGTTCTTTTATCTGAATTTTTTTTTTAATGAATTTGAAACGAATCTACCTTATTTTGTATATCTATTTTCAGACAATTTAAAATACTTCTGTGTATTTTTGTATATAGTTTTATATAAATTTCCGTTATTTTATATGTATTTTTATATTTATTTTCATACAAATACATATTCTTCTATTGGTATTTTATATATATATTTTTATACGTATTTACATCATTTTATGTGCATTTTGTATACATATTTTTATAGAAATATACATTATTTTATATGTATTCGTATATATATTTTGAAACAAATTTACATTGTTTTATATGTATTTTGCATATCTATTTCAATACAAATTTACCTTATTGTATGTGTTTTTTGTATATTTATTTTAATACAAATTTTTTTTTTTATGTGTATTTTGGTATATATATTTTTATAAATAAAAAAATCCGTTATTTTATGGGTATTTTGCTTCTTTATTTTCATACAAATTTACATTATTTTATTAATATTCTGTGTATTTATTTTGATACGATTTTACATTATTCTATTTGTGTTTTGTACTTATTTTTTTATACAAATTTACGTTATTTTAAGTGTATTTGTTTATGTCTTTTCATTCAAATTTACATTATTTTATGTGTATTTTGTATATCTATTTTCATACAAATACACATTCTTTTATATATATTTTCTTTATTTATTTTGACGCGAATTTACATTATTTAATGTGTATTTTTTATGTATATTTTTATACGTATTTACATCATTTCATGTGTATTTTGTATAGTTTTAAACAAATTTATATTATTTAATGTGTATTTTGTATATATATATTTATACACATTCTTTTATTGGTATTTTGTTTATTTATTTTGATACTAATATACATTATTTTATGTGTATTTTGTATACATTTTTTATACGTAATTTTTATTTTGTATTTATTTTGTATATATATTTTTATAGAAATCTACCTTATTTCATGTGAACTCGTATATATATTTTGAAACAAATTTACATTGTTTTTATGTATTTTGCATATCTATTTTTGAGTATTCTGTATTTATTTTTGTTATACATAGAATAATGTAAAATCGTATCAAAATAAGTACACAGAATATCAATAAAATAATTTAAATTTGTATGAAAATAAAGATGCAAAATACCCATAAGATAAAGCATATTTAAAAAAAAAAAATACATATACAAAAATACACATAGAATTATGAAATTTGTATTAAAATTAATATACAAAATGTACACATACAATAAGGTAAATTTGTTTTGAAAAAAAAAACGCAAAATACAAATAAAACAGTGTAAATTTTTTTCAAAATATATATACGAATACACATAAAATAACGTAGATTTCTATAGAAATATATTTACAAAATAAACATGAAATTATGTAAATACGTATAAAAATATATATATAAAATACATATTAAGTAATGTAAATTCGTGTCAAAATAAATAAACAAAATATCATGAAAAGAATGTGTATTTGTATGAAAATAAATAATAGATAATAAATTTGTATGAAATATATATGCAAGATAAACATTAAATAATGTAAATATGTATAAAAAAATATATATACAAAAAAACAAATAGAATAATGTAAAATCGTATCAAAATAAATACACCGAATATTAATAAAATAATGTAAATTTGAATGAAAATAAAGATGCAAAATTTCCATCAAATAGCGCATTTCTTATAAAAATATATATATACCAAAATACACATCAAATATTTAAATTTGTATTGAAATAAATATACAAAATGCACATACAATAAGGTAAACTTCTATTGCAAGAGATATGCAAAAATACATATAAAACAATGTAAATTTGTTTCAAAACACATAAAATAACGTAGATTTCTATAAAAATATATATACAAAATACACATAAAATTAGGTAGATACGTATAAAAAAAATGTAAACAAAATACACATAAAATAATATAAATTCGAAACAAAATAAATAAACAAAATACCAATAAAAGAATGTGTATTTGTTCTGTGTATTTTTGTTTATAGTTTTATACAAATTTACGATATTTTATGTGTATTTTGTATATTTATATTTATACAAATACACATTCTTTTACTGGTATTTTGTTTATTTATTTTGATACGATTTTTATGTGTATTTTGTATTAATTTTTTTATACGTATTTACTTCATTTTATGTGTATTTTGTATATATTTTTATAGAAATCAATGTTATTTTATGTGTATTCGTATATATATTTTGAAACAAATATACATTGTTTTATATGTATTTTGCATATCTATTTCAATACAAATTTACCTTACAGTATTTGCATTTTTTATATTTATTTTGATACAAATTTTAATATTTCATGTGTATTTTGGTATATATATTTTTATAAAAATTTCGTTATTATATGGATATTTTGCATCTTTATTTTCATACAAATTTACATTATTTAATTAATATTCTGTGTATTTATTTTGATACGATTTTACATTATTCTATAAGTGTTTTGTTTATATTTTTTTATACATATTTACATTATTTAATGTGTATTTTGTATATATATTTGATACAAATTTACGTTATTTTAAGTGTATATGTTTATATATTTTCATTCAAATTTCCATTATTTTATGTTTATTTTGTATATGTATTTCAATACAAATTTACCTAATTTTATGTGTATTTTGTATATTTATTTTCATACAAATTTAAATTATTTTTGTGTATGTTTGTATATAGTTTTATACAAACTTAGGTTATTTTATGAGTATTTTGTATATCTATTTTCATACAAATACACATTCTTTTATAGATATTTTGTTTATTTATTTTGACGAGAATTTAAATTATTTAATGTGTATTTTGTATATATATTTTTATACGTATTTACATCATTTCATGTGTATTTTGTATATATATTTCTATAGAAATCTACGTTATATTATGTGTATTCGTATATAGATTTTTAAACAAATTTCACTTTTATGTGTATTTTGCATATTTTTTCAATACAAATTTACCTTATTGTATATGCATTTTGTATATTAATTTTAATACAAATTTAATTATTCTATGTGTATTATTGTATATGTATTTTTATAAAAATATGCTTTATTTTATGGGTATTTTGCATCTTTATTTTCATACAAATTTACGTTATTTTACTGATATTCTGCTCATTCATTTTGATACGATTTGATATTATTCTATGTGTATTTTGTATATATTTTTCATACACATTTACGTTATTTTATGTGTATTTGTTTATATATTTTGACACAAATTTACAATATTTTATGGGTATTTTGTATATATATTTTTAATGAAATTTACCTAGTTTTATGTGTATTTTGAATATCTATTTTCATACAAACTCAAATTATTTATATGTATTTTTGTATATATTTCAATACAAATTTTAGTTCTGTTATGTGTATTTTGTAAATCTATTTTCATTCAAATATATATTATTTTATTGGTATTTTGTTCATTTATATTAATACGAATTTATATTATCTTATATGTACTTTTTATATATATTTTTATACGCATTTACATTATTTAATAATTATTTTGAATATAATTTTATACAAATTCATGGTATTTTATGTGAATTTGTATATATATTTTCATATAAATTTACATTATTTTATGTGTATTTTGTACATATATTTCATTACAAATTTACCTTATTTTATGTTTATTTTGTATATGTATTTTGTACAATTATATTTATACACGTTTACTCATACAAATTTATACTATGTTATTGGTATTTTGTTTATTTATTTTGATACGAATTACCTGATTATATGTGTATTTTGTACACATTTTTTTTATACGTATTTACATTATTTAATGTGTATTTTGTTTATATATTTTCATACAAATTTACGTTATTATATGTGTATTTGTATAAATATTTTGATACAAATTCATTTTATTTCATGTATTTTGTATATATATTTCAATTTAAATTTAGCTTATTTTGTGTGTATTTTGTATATATTTTCATACAAATTTAATTACTTCTGTGTATTTTTGTATATAGTTTTATATAAATTTACGTTATTTTATGTGTATTTTGTATATTTATATTTATACAAATACACATTCTTTTATTGGTATTTTGTTTATTTATTTTGATACGAATTTACATTATTTTATGTGTATTTTGTATACATTTTTTATACGTATTTACTTCATTTTATGTGTATTTTGTATATATATTTTTATAGAAATCTACGTTATTTTATGTGTATTCGTATACATATTTTGAAACAAATTTACATTGCTTTATATGTATTTTGCATATCTATTTCAATACAAATTTACCTTATTGTACATATAAAACAATGTAAATTTGTTTGAAAATATACAAATACACATAAAATAACGTAGATTTCTAAAATATATATACAAAATGCACATAAAATAATGTAAATTGAAACAAAATAAATAAACAAAATTACATAAAAGAATGTGTATTTGTATAAATATAAATGTACAAAATACACATACAAAATAAACATAAAATAAGGTAAATTTGTAATGAAATATATGTACAAAATACACATAAAATAATGTAAATTTATATGAAAATATATATACAAATACACATAAAATACCATGAATTTGTATAAAATTATATATTGAAAATAAATATTAAATAATGTAAATGCGTATAAAAATATATACAAAGTACATATAAAATAATATAAATTCGTATCAATATAAATCAAACAAATACCAATAAAACAATATATATTTGAATGAAAATAGATTTACAAAAAACACATAACCAAACTAAAATTTGTATTGAAATATATACAAAAAACATAAAATAATTTGTAAATTTGTATGAAAATATATACAAAATACATATAAAATAACGTAAATTTGTATGAAAATATATATACAAAATACACATAAAATAACGTAAATTTGTATAAAATATATACAAAATACACATAGAATAATGTAAATCGTATAAAATATGTATACAATATCAATAAAATAATAAATTTGTATGAGTTAAATAAGATGCAAAATAATAAAATAAAAATATTTTATAAAAATATTTATAGAAATATACACATAGAATAATTAAATTTGTATTAAAATTAATATACAAAATGCATAAACAATAAATTTAAATTTGATTATATTGAATGAAATAAATATACAAAATAAACATAAAATAAGGTAAATTTGTAATAAAATATATGTAAGAATACACATAAAATTATATAAATTTGTATGAAAATATATATACAAATACACATAAAATAACATAAATTTTTTAAAATTTGTTTAAAATATATACGAATACACACAATAAAATAACGTAAATTTTTATGAAAATGTATAAATAAAATACATATAAAATAATTTAAATACGTAGAAAAATATATATACAATATACACATAAAATAATGTAAATTCGTAAAAAAATAAATACACAAAATTCCAATAAAAGAATGTATATGTGTAGGGAAATATATATACAAAAAACAAATAAAATAAATAAAATTTGTATAAAAATATATACAAAAATACACAAAAATAATTTAAATTTGTTTGAAAATAGATATGCAAAATACACATAAAGTTAGGCAAATTTGTATTGAAATACATATACAAAACTCACATAAAATAATGTAAATTTATATGAAAATATATAAACAAATACATATAAAATAACGTAAATTTGGATAAAATATATATACAAAATATACATTAAATATTTTAAATATGTATAAAAATATATAATATTATATATATTTTTATTGATATTTGCGTTATTTATGTGTATTTTGTATATGTTTTCTCATAGAAATTTACATTATTTTATTGGTATTTTGTCTATTTATTTTGATACGAATTACATGATTATTTGTGTATTTTGTAAATTTTTTATACGTATTTACATTATTTAATGGGTATTTTGTTTATATATTTTTATACAAATTTACGTTATTATATGTGTATTTGTATGAGTATTTTGATACAAATTTACATTATTTTATGTATTTTGTATATATATTTCAATTCAAATTTAGCTTATTTTATGTGTATTTTGTATATCTATTTATTTCAATACAAAATCAAATATTTAATGTTTTTTCGTATATATATTTTTATAAAAAAAAAGCGTTATTTTATGGGTATTTTGCATCTTAATTTTCATACAAATTTACATTATTTTATTAATATTTTCTGTATTTATTTTGATACGATTTTACATTATTTTATTTGTGTTTTGTATATATCTTTTTATACATATTTACATTATTTAATATGTTTTTTGTATATATATTTGATATAAATTTACGTTATTTTAAGTCTATATGTTTATATATTTTCATTCAAATTTACATTATTTTATGTGTATTTTGTATATGTATTTCAATACAAATTTACATAATTTTATACGTTTTTTTATATTTATTTTAATACAAGTTTAAATTATTTTTCTGTATTTTTGTATATAGTTTTGTACAAATTTAGGTTATTTTATGTGTATTTTGTATATCTATTTTCATACAAATACACATTCTTTTCATGATATTTTGTTTATTTATTTTGACACGAATTAACATTATTTAATGTGTATTTTGTATATATATTTTTATACGTATTTACATTATTTCAAGTGTAATTTGTATATATATTTCTAAAGAAATCTACGTTATTTTATGTGTATTCGTATATATATTTTGAAACAAATTTACATTGTTTTATGTGTATTTTGCATATTTTTTCAATACAAATTTACCTTATTGTATGTGCATTTTGTATATTAATTTTAATACAAATTTGATTAATCTATGTGTATTTATGTATATGTATTTTTATAAAAATATGCTTTATTTTATGGGTATTTTGCATCTTTTTTTTTTATTCAAATTTACATTATTTAATTGATATTCTGTGTATTTATTTTGATATGATTTTACATTATTCTATGTGAATTTTGTATATATATTTTATATAAAATGTATTTGTTTTCATTTCATACAAATCTACATTATTTTTTGTGTTTTTTGTACATGAATTTAAATACAAATTTAACTAGTTATATGTGTATTTTGTATATCTATTTTGTATGTATATTTTCATAGAAATTTACTCTATTTTATAAGTATTCGTATATATATTTTGATACAAAGTTACATTATTGATGTGTATTTTGCAAATCTATTTCAATACAAATTTACTTCATTGTATGTGCATTTTCTATATTTATTTTAATACAAATTTAATTATTTTATATGTATTTTTGCATACATATTTTTATGCAAATATGCGTTATTATATGGATATTTTGCATCTTTATTTTCATACAAATTTGCATTATTTTATTGATGTTCTCTTTATTTATTTTGATATGATTTAACATTATTCTATGTGTATTTTGTATATATTTTTTTTATACATATTTACATTATTTAATATTCATTTTGTATATATAATTTACTCAAATTTACATTATTTTATGTGTATTTGTTTATATATTTTCATACAAATTTACATTATTTTATGTGTTTTTTATATATATATTTTTCTACGTATTTAAATTATTTTATGTGTATTTTGTTTATACATTTTCATAAAAAAATTACGTTATTTTATTGTGTATAAGCATATATTTTGATACAAATTTTATACAAATTCATGTTATTTAATGTGTATTTGTATATATATTTTCATACAAATTTATATTATTTTATGTGTATTTTTTCATATATTTCATTACAAATTTACCTTGTTTTATGTTTATTTTGTATATTTATTTCATTCAATTTTATATTATTTTAAGTGTATATTTGTATTTGTATTTAGGTTATTTTATGTGTATTTTGTATATATATTTTCATCCATCCATCCATTGGTATTTTCTTAATTTAATTCGATACGAGTTTAGATTATTTCATAGGTATTTTGTATACATATTCTTATACTCATTTACATTATCTAATGTGTGTTTTGTATATATATTTTCATGCAAATTTATTTTATGTTCTTTTTTGTACATATATTTTTATAGAAATTTGCGTTATTTTATGTATATAGTTTTATATAAATTTACGTTATTTTATGTGCATTTTGTATATTTATATTTATACAAATACACATTCTTTTATTGGTATATTGTTTATTTACATTTATACGAATTTACATTATTTTATGTGTATTTTGTATACACTTTTTTTAAACGTATTTACTTAATTTTATGTGTATTTTGTATATGTATTTTTATAGAAATCTACGTTATTTTATGTGTATTCGTATATATATTTTGAAACAAATTTACATTATTTTATATGTATTTTGCATATCTATTTCAATACAAATTTACCTTATTGTATGTGCACTTTAATATTTTATGTGTATTTTGGTATCAATAATTTTATAAAAAATGCGTTATTTTATAGATATTTTGCATCTTAATTTTCATTCAAATTTACATTATTTTATTAATATTCTGTGTATATATTTTGATACGATTTTACATTATTCTATTTGTGTTTTGTATATATTTTTTTATACATATTTATATTATTTAATGTGTATTTTGTATATATATTTCATACAAATTTACGTTATTATATGTGTATTTGTTTATATATTTTCTTTCAAATTTACATTATGTGTATTTTGTATATGTATTTCAATACAAATTAACCTAATTTTATGTGTATTTTGTATATTTCCTTTCATAGAAATTTAAATTATTTTTGTGTATTTTTGTATATAGTTTTATACAAATTTAGGTTATTTTATGTACGCATTTACATTATTTAATGTGTGTTTTCTATATATATTTTTATCAAAAGTTACTTTATTTTACGTTCATTTTTGGACATATATTTTTATAGAAATTAGCGTTATTTTATATATATTTGTATATGTTTTCTCATACAAATCTACATTATTTTATTGATATTTTGTTTATTTAGTTTGATACGAATTACATGATTATAATTATTATGTGTATTTTGTACATATTTTTTATACGTATTTACATTACTTAATGTGTATTTTGTTTATATATTTTTAAACAAATTTACGTTATTATATGTATTTTTATAAATATTTTGATACAAATTTACATTATTTTATGTATTTTGTAAATACATTTCACTTCAAATTTAGCTTATTTTATCTGCATTTTGTATATCTCTTTTCATACGAATTTAATTACTTCTGTGTATTTTTGTATATAATTTTATACAAATTTACGTGATTTTAAGTGTATTTTGTGTATTTATATTTATACAAAAACACATTCTTTTATTGGTATTTTGTTTATTTATTTTGATACGAGTTTACATCATTTTATATGTATTTTGTATACATTTTCTTATACGTATTTACTTCATTTTATGTGTATTTTGTATATATATTTTTATACAAATCTACGTTATTTCATGTGTATTCGTATATATATTTTGAAACAAATTTACATTGTTTTATATGTATTCTCCATATCTATTTCAATACAGATTTACCTTATTGTATGTGTATTTTGTATATTTATTTTAATACAAATTAATTTTTTCATGTGTATTTTGGTATATATATTTTTATAAAAAAAATGCGTTATTTAATGGGTATTTTGCATCTTTATTTTCATACAAATTTACATTGTTATATTAATATTCTGTGTATTTATTTTAATACGATTTTACACTATTGTATTTGTGTTTTGTATATATTTTTTTAAATATATTCACATTATTTAATGTGTATTTTCTATATTTTAAAACAAATTTACGTTATTTTATGCGCATCTGTTAAAATATTTTGATACAAATTTACATTATTTTATGTATTTTGTATATATTTTTCAATACAAATTTAGTTTATTTTATGTATATTTTGTATATCTATTTTCATTCGTATCAAAATAAATAAACAAAATAGCAATAAAATAATGTAAATTTGTATGAGAAAACATATACAAATACACATAAAATAACGCAAATTTCTAAAAAAAATATATGTACAAAAATGCACATAAAATAAAGTAAATTTGCATAAAGATATGTATACAAAACACACATTAAATAATGTAAATGCGTACATAAAATAACCAAAATTTGTATAAAACTATATACAAAAATACACAAAAATATTTAAAATTTGTATGAAAAGAAATAAACAAAATACACATAAAATTAGGTAAATTTGTATTGAAATACATATACAAAATACACATAAAATAATGTAAATTTGAATGAAAATATATAAACAAATACACTTAAAATAACGTAAATTTGTATAAAAAATATATGCAAGATACACACTAAATAATGTAAATGTGTATAAAAAAATATATACAAAAAAGAAATATAATAATGTAAAATCCTATCAATATAAATACACACAATATCAATAAAATATTGTAAATTTGAATGAATAGAAAGATGCAAAATTCCTATCAAATAGCACATTTTTTTTAAAAATATATATACCAAAAAACATAAAATATTTAAATTTGTATTGAAATAAATATACAAAATGCATATACAGTAAGGTAAAAATGTATTGAAAGAGATATTCAAAAATACATATAAAACAATGTAAATTTGTTTCAAAATATATATACGAATACACATAAAATAACGTAAATTTCTATAGAAATATATATACAAAATACACATGAAATTATGTAAATACGTATAAAAATATATATACAAAATACATATCTAGGTATATTCGTGTCAAAATAAATAAACAAAATATCATGAAAAGAATGTGTATTTGTATGAAATTAAATAATAGATAATAAATTTGTATGAAATATATATGCAAGATACACATTAAATAATGTAAATATGTATAAAAAATATATAAACAAAAAACAAAGAGAATAAAATGACATCGTATCAAAATAAATACACTGAATATTAATAAAATAATGTAAATTTGTATGAAAATAAAGAAGCAAAATTCCCATCAAATAGCGCATTTCTTATAAAAATATATATACCAAAATACACATAAAATATTTAAATTTGTATTGAAATAAATATACAAAATGCACATA
This sequence comes from Eriocheir sinensis, assembly GCF_024679095.1. Classification (NCBI taxonomy): domain Eukaryota; kingdom Metazoa; phylum Arthropoda; class Malacostraca; order Decapoda; family Varunidae; genus Eriocheir; species Eriocheir sinensis. The sequence goes on along the minus strand of NW_026111743.1, from coordinate 568,810 downwards.
CAATAAGGTAAACTTGTATTGAAAGAGATATGCAAAAATACATATCAAACAATGTAAATTTGTTTCAAAATATATATACGAATACACATAAAATTACGTAGATTTCTATAAAAATATATATACAAAATACACATAAAACTAAGTAAATACGTATAAAAATAAATATACAAAATACACATAGAATAATGTAAAATTGTTTAAAAAAAAATAAACAGAATATAAATAAAATAATGTAAATTTGTATGAAAATAAAAATGCAAAATACCCATAAAATAAAGCATATTTTTATAAAAATACATATACAAAAAAACACATAGCATAATTAAATGTGCATTAAAATTAATATACAAAATACTTATACAATAAGGTAAATTTGTATAGAAAAAATATGCAAAAAACACATAAAGCAGTGTAAATTTATTTCAAAATCTATATACGAATACTCATAAATCAACGTAGATTTCTATAGAAATATATATACAAAATACACATCAAATGATGTAAACACGTATAAAAATATATATATAAAATACACATTAAATAATGTAAATTAGCGTCAAAATAAATAAATAAAATATCAATAAAAGAATGTGTATTTGTATGAAAATAGATATACAATATACATATAAAATCACCTAAATTTGTATAAAACTATATACAAAAATAAACAAAAATAATTTTAATTTGTATGAAAATAAATATACAAAATACACATAAAATTAGGTAAATTTGTATTGAAATACATTTACAAAATACACATAAAATAATGTAAATTTGAATGAAAATATATAAACAAATACACTTAAAATAACATAAATTTGTATAAAATATATATAAAAAATACACATTAAATAATGTAAATATGTATAAAAAAATATATACAAAACACAAATAGAATAATATAAAATCTTATCAAAATAAATACACAGAATATTAATAAAATAATGTAAATTTGTATAAAATTAAAATGCAAAATACCTATAAAATAACGCATTTTTTTTTTAAATATATATACCAAGACACACATAAAATATTTTAATTTGTATTAGAATAAATATACAAAATGCACATACAATGTGGTAAATTTGTATTGAAATAGATATGCAAAATACATATAAAACCATGTAAATTTTTTTCAAAATATATATACGAATACGCATAAAATAACGTAGATTTCTATGAAAATAAATATACAAAAAACACATAAAATGAAGTAAATACGTATAAAAAAAGGTATTCAAAATACACATAAAATAGTGTAAACTCGTATCAAAATAAATAAACAAAATACTAATAAAAGAATGTGTATTGTATAAATATAAATATACAAAATACAAATAGAATAACGTAAATTTATATAAAACTATATGCAAAAATACACAAAAGTAACTAAATTTGTGTGAAAATAGATATACAAAATACATGTGTATTTTGTATATTTATTTTCATACAAATTGAAATTATTTTTGTATATTTTTTATATATTTTCATACAAATTTTCGTTATTGAATTTGAAACGAATTTACCTTATTTTGTATATCTTTTTTCATACAAATTAAAATACTTCTGTGTATTTTTGTATATAGTTATATATAAATTTACGTTATTTTATGTGTATTTTGTATATTTATATTTATACAAATACACATTCTTTTATTGTTTTTTTTTATACGAATTTACATTATTTTATGTGTATTTTGTATACATTTTTTTATACGTATTTACTTCATTTTTTGTGTATTTTGTATATATATTTTTATAGAAATCTACGTTATTTTATGTGTATTCGTATATATATTTTGAAATAAATTTACATTGTTTTATATGTATTTTGCATATCTATTTCAATACAAATTTACCTTTTTGTATGTGGTTTTTATATATTTATTTTAATACAAATTTAATTTTTTATGTGTATTTTGGTATATATATTTCTATATAAAAAAATGCGTTATTTTATGGGAATTTTGCCTCTTTATTTTCATACAAATTTACATTATATTATTAATATTCTGAGTATTTATTTTGATGCGATTTTATATTATTCTATTTGTGTTTTGTATATATTTTTTTTATACAAATTTACGTTATTTTAAGTGTTTTTTTTTATGTCTTTTCATTCAGATTTACATTATTTTATATGTATTTTGTATAAGTATTTCAATACAAATTTACCTAATTTTATGTGTATTTTGTATATTTATTTTCATACAAATTTAAAATATTTTTGTGTATTTTTGTATATAGTTTGATACAAATTTAGGTTATTTTATGTGTATTTTGTATATCTATTTTCATACAAATATACATTCTTATATTGATATTTTGTTTATTTATTTTGATGCGAATTTACAGTTTTTAATGTGTATTTTGTATATATATTTTTATACGTATTTACATCATTTCATGTGTATTTTGTATATATATTCCTATAGAAATCAACGTTATTTTATGTGTATTCGTATATATATTTTGAAACAAATTTACACTGTTTTATGTGTATTTTGCGTTTTTTTTTCAATACAAATTTACCTTATTGTATGTGCATTTTGTACATTAGTTTTAATACAAATTTAATTATTCTATGTGTATTTTTGTATAGGTAATTTAAAAAAAAATATGCTTTATTTTATGGGTATTTTTCATCTTTATTTTCATACAAATTTAAATTATTTAATTGATATTCTGTGTACTTATTTTGATACGATTTTACATTATTCTATGTATAACAAAAATAAATAAAGAATACACAAAAATAGATATGCAAAATACATATAAACAATGTAAATTTGTTTCAAAATATATATACGAATACACAGGAAATACTTACATATATATATATATATATATATATATATATATATATATATATATATATATATATATATATATATATATATATATATATATATATATATATATATATACAAAATACACATAAAATTAGGTAAATACGTTAAAAAATGTATACAAAATACACATAAAATAATGTAAATTAGTATCAAAATAAATAAACAAAATACCAATTAAAGAATGTGTATTTGTATAAATATATATATATATATACGAAATACACATTAAATAATATAAATTTGTTTAAAAGTATACAAAATACACATGAAATGATGTAAATACGTATAAAAATATATATATACAAAATACACATTAAATAATGTATATTCGCGTCAAAATAAATAAACAAAATATCAATAAAAGAATGTGTATTTGTATGAAAATAGATATACAAAATACACATAAAATAACCTAAATTTGTATCAAACTATATACAAAAATACACAAAAATATTTTAAATTTGTATGAAAATAAATATACAAAATACACATAAAATTAGGTAAATTTATATTGAAATACATACACAAAATACACATATAATAATGTTAATTTGAATGAAAATACATAAACAAATACACTTAAAATAACGTAAATTTGTATAAAAAAATATGTACAAAATATAAATAGAATAATGTAAAATCGTATCAAAATAAATACACAGAATATTAATAAAATAATGTAAATTTGTATGAAAATAAAGAAGCAAAATACCCATAAAATAACGCTTTTTTTTTTATAAAAATATATATACCAAAATACACATCAAAAAATTAAATTTGTATTAAAATAAATATACAAAAAACACATACAATAAGGTAAATTTGTATTGAAATAGATATGCAAAATACATATAAAACAATGTAAATTTGTTTCAAAATATATATACGAATACACATAAAATAACGTAGATTTCTATAAAAATATATATACAAAATACACATAAAATGAAGTAAATACGTATAAAAAATGTATACAAAATACACATAAAATAATGTAAATTCGTATCAAAATAAATAAACAAAATACCAATAAAAGAATGTGTATTTGTATAAATATAAATATACAAAATACACATAAAATAACGTAAATTTATATAAAACTATATACAAAAATACACAGAAGTAATTAAATTTGTGTGAAAATATATACAAAATACACACAAAATAAGCTAAATTTGAATTGAAATATATATACAAAATGCATGAAATAAAGTAAATTTGTATCAAAATATTTTTACAAATACACATATAATAACGTAAATTTGTATGAAAATATATAAACAAAATACACATTAAATAATGTAAATACGTATAAAAAATATGTACAAAATACACATATAATCATGTAATTCATATCAAAATAAATAAACAAAATACCAATAAAATAATATAAATTTGTATGAGTAAACGTGTATGTTGCATATTTTTTCAATACAAATTTACCTTGTTATTTACGCATTTTGTGTATTAATTTTAATACAAATTTAATTATTCGATGTGTATTTTTGTATCTGTATTTTTATAAACATATGCTTTATTTTTTAGGTATTTTGCATCTTTATTTTCATACAAATTTACATTATTTTATTGATATTCTGCTCATTCATTTTGATACGAATTGACATTATTCTATGTGTATTTTGTATATATTTTTCATACAAATTTACGTTATTTTATGTGTATTTGTTTATATATTTTGACACAAATTTACAATATTTTATGGGTATTTTGTATATACATTTTAAAAGAAATTTACCTAGTTTTATGTGTATTTTGTATATCTATTTTCATACAAACTCAAATTATTTCTATGTATTTTTGTATATATTTTAATACAAATTTTAGTTATGTTATGTGTATTTTGTAAATTTATTTTCATTCAAATATATATTATTTTATTGGTGTTTTGTTGATTTATATTGATACGAATTTACATTATTTTATATGTACTTTGTATATATATTTTTATATGCTTTTACATTATTTAATATATATTTTGAATATATATTTTATGTCTATTTTGTACATATATTTTATTACAAATCTACCTTATTTTATGTTTAATTTGTATGTGTATTTTGTATATTTATATTTATCCAAATACACATTCTTTTATTGGTATTTTGTTTATTTATTTTAACTCGAATTTACATTATTTTATGTGTATTTTGTATACATTTTTTATACGGATTTACTTAATTTTATGTGTATTTTGTATATATATTTTATAGAAATCTACGTTTTTTTTATTTGTATTCGTATATATATTTTGAAACAAATTTACATTGTTTTATATGTATTTTTGCATATCTCTTTTAATACAAATTTACCTTATTGTATGTGCATTTTGTATATTTATTTCAACACAAATTTAAACATTTTATGTGAATTTTGGTATATATAATTTTTATAAGAAATGCGCTATTTTATGGGAATTTTGCATCTTTATTTTTATACAAATTTACATTATTTTATTAATATTCGGTATATTTATTTTGATACGATTTTACATTATTCTATTTGTTTTTTGTATATACTTTTTTATACATATTTACATTATTTAATGTGTATCTTGCATATATATTTTATACAAATTTATTATCTATAGTCTATTTTCATACAAATACACATTCTTTTCATGATATTTTGTTTATTTATTTTGACACGAATTTACATTATTTGATATGTATTTTGTGTATATATTTTTATACGTATTTACATAATTTCATATGTATTTTGTATATATATTTCTATAGAAATCTACTTTATTTTATGTGTATTTGTATATATATTTTGAAACAAATTTACATTGTTTTATATGTATTTTTGAATATCTCTTTCAATACAAATTTACCTTACTGTATATGCATTTTGTATATTTATTTCAATACAAATTTAAATATTTTATGTGTATTTTGGTATATATATTTTTATGAAAAATGCGAAAAATTTTGGGAATTTTGCATCTTTATTTTCATACAAATTTGCATTATTTTATTGATATTCTGTGTATTTATTTTCATACGATTTAACATTATTCTATTTGTTTTTTGTATATATTTTTTTATACACATTTACATTATTTAATGTGTATCTTGCATATATATTTTATACAAATTGACGGTATTTTAAGTGTATTTGTTTATATATTTTCATTCAAATTTACATTATTTGATGTGTATTTTGTATATGTATATTCAATACAAATTTACCTAATTTTATGTGTATTTTGTATATTTCTTTTGAAACAAATTTAAATTATTTTTGTGTATTTTTGTATATAGTTTTATACAAAATTAAGTTATTTTATGTACGCATTTACATTATTTAGTGTGTGTTTTGTATATATATTTCTATGCAAATTTACTTTTTTTTATGTGATTTTTTGTACATATATTTTTATAGAAATTTGCGTTATTTGTATATGTTTTCTCATACAAATTTACATTATTTTATTGCTATTTTGTTTATTTATTTTGATACGAATTACATGATTATATGTGTATTTTGTACATATTTTTTATACGTATTTACATTACTTAATGTGTATTTTGTTTATATTTTTAAACAAATCTACGTTATTATTTCAATAAACAAAATTCAGATAAAAGAACGTATATTTGTAGAAAAAATAAATATACAAAATACACATAAAATAACGAAAATTTGTATGAAAATATATAAAAAAATAAACAAAAATAATTTAAATTTGTATGAAAATAAATATACAAAATACACATGTATTTTGTATATCTATTTTCACACAAATTTAATTACTTTTGTGAATTTTAGCATATAGTTTTATATAAATTTACGTTATTTTATTTGTATTTTGTATATTTATATTTATACAAAACACATTCTTTTATTAGTATTTTGTTTATATATTTTGATACGAGTTTACATTATTTTATGTGTATTTTGTATACCTTTTTTTATACGTATTTACTTCATTTTATGTGTATTTTGTATATTTATTTTCATAGAAATCTACGTTATTTTATGTGTATTCTTATATATATTTTGAAAAAAATTTACATGGTTTTATATGTATTTTGCATATCTATTTCAATACAAATTTACCTTATTGTATGTGCATTTTGTATATTTATTTTAATACAAATTCAAATATATAAGTCTTGGTATATATATTTAAAAAAAAATGCGTTATTTTATGGGTATTTTGCATCTTAATTTTCTTAGAAATTTACATTATTTTATTAATATTCTGTGTATTTATTTTGATACGATTTTATATTATTCTATTTGTGTTTTGTATATATTTTTTTATACATATTTACATTATTTAATGTGTATTTTGTATATATATTTGATACGAATTTACGTTATTTTAAGTGTATTTGTTTATATATTTTCATTCAAACTTACATTATTTTATGTGTATTTTGTAAATGTATTTCAATATAAATTTACCTAGTTTTATGTGTATTTTGTATACTTTTTTTCATACAAATTAAAATTATTTTTGTGTATTTTTGTATATAGTTTTATACAAATTTAGGTGATTTTATGTGTATATTGTATATCTATTTTCATACAAATACACATTCTTTTATTGATATTTTGTTAATTTATTTTGACTGAATTTACATTACTTAATGTGTATTTTATATATATATTTTTATACGTGTTTACATCATTCGATGTGTATTTTGTATATATCTTTCTATAGAAATCTACGTTGATTTATGAGTATTCATATATAGATTTTGAAATAAATTTACACTGTTTTATGTGTATTTTGCATATTTTTTCAATACAAATTTACCTTATTGTATATGCATTTTGTATATTAATTTTAATACAAATTTAATTATGCTATATGTATTTTTGTATATGCATTTTTTATAAAAATGTGCTTTATTTTATGGGTATTTTGCAAAATATGTATACGAATACACATAAAATAACGTAGATTTCTATAAAAATATATATACAAAATACACATAAAATGAGGTAAATACGTATAAAAAAATGTAGACAAAATACACATAAAATAATGTAAACTCGTATCAAAATAAATAAACAAAATACCAATAAAATAATGTGTATTTGTATAAATATAAATATACAAAATACACTTAAAATAACGTAAATTTATATAAAACTATAAACAAAAATACACAAAAGTAATTAAATTTGTATGAAAATAGATATACAAAATAAGGTAAACTCGTATCAAATTCAATAAACAAAATTCAGATAAAAGAACGTATATTTGAAGAAAAATAAATATACAAAATACACATAAAATAACGAAAATTAGTATGATAATATATAAAAAAATAAACAAAAATAATTTCAATTTGTATGAAATTAGATATACAAAATAAACATATAATTAGTTAAATTTGTCTTTAAATACATGTACAAAATACACATAAAATAATGTAGATTTGTAAGAAATTAAAACAAATACACATGAAATAACGTACATTTGTATAAAATATATAAAAAAAATACACATAGAATAATGTAAAATCGTATCAAAATAAATACACAGAATATCAATAAAATAACGTAAATGTGTATGAAAATAAAGGTGCAAAATACCCATAAAATTAAGCATATTTTTATAAAAATATATATACAAAAATACACATTCAATAATTAAATTTGTATTAAAAGGAATATACAAAATGCACATACAATAAGGTAGTTTTTTTTTTTAAATATGCAAAATACACATAAGACAATGTAAATTTGCTTCAAAATATATGTACGAATACACATAAAATAACGTAGATTTCTATAGAAATTTATATACAAAATGCACTTGAGATGCTGTAAATACGTATAAAAATATATATACAAAATAGACATTAAATAATGTAAATTCGTGTCAAAATAAATAAACAAAATATCAATAAAAGAATTTGTATTTGTATGAAAATACATATACAAAATACACATAAAATAACGTAAATTTGTATAAAACTATGTAAATTTGTATGAAAATATATAAACAAATACTCATAAAATAACGTAAATTTGGATAAAATGTATATACAAAATATACATTAAATAATGTAAATATGTATAAAAATATATATACAAAATACACATAGAATAATGTTAAATCGTATCAAAATAAATAAACAGAATATCAATTAAATAATGTAAATTTATATGAAAATAAAGATGCAAAATACCCATATAATAACGCATATTTGCATAAAAATATATATACAAAAATACACATGAAATAATTAAATTTATATTGAAATAAATATACAATAAAGTAAATTTGTATTGAAATAGATATGTAAAACACACATCAATAATGTAAATTTGTATCAAAATATATATACGAATACACATAAAATAGAGTAAACTTCTATGAAAATATACATACAAAATACACATAAACTTATGTAAATAGTAAAAAATATATATACCAAATACACCTAAGATAATGTAAATTCGTATCAAAATAAATAAACAAAATTCCTATGAAAGAACGTATAATTGTAGGAAAATAAATATACAAAACATACATAAAATAAAGGAAAATTTGTATAAAAATTTATACAAAAACAAAACAAAAATAATTTCAATTTGTTTGAAAATAGATATACAAAATACACATATAATTAGTTAAATTTGTCTTTAAATACATGTACAAAATACATTTAAAATAATGTAAATTTTTATGAAATGAAAACATATAAACATAAAATAACGTACATTTGTATAAAATATATATACAAAATACACATAGAATAATGTAAAATCGTATCAAAATAAGTACACAGAATATCAATAAAATAATTTAAATTTGTATGAAAATAAAGATGCAAAATACCCATAAAATAAACCATATTTTTTTTTAAAATACATATACAAAAATACACATAGAATAATTAAATTTGTATTAAAATTAATATACAAAATGCACATACAATAAGATAAATTTGTATTGAAAAAATACGCAAAATACACATAAAACAGTGTAAATTTGTTTCAAAATATATATACGAATACACATAAAATAACGTTGATTTCTATAGGAATATATATACAAAATACACATGAAATGATGTAAATACGCATAAAAATATATATACAAAATACACATTAAATAATGTAAATTCGCGTCAAAATAAACACACAAAATATCAATAAAAGAATGTGTATTTGTATGAAAATAGACATACAAAATACACATAAAATAACCTAAATTTGTATCAAACTATATACAAAAATATTATTTTAATACAAATTTAATTTTTTGATGTGTATTTTGGTATATATATTTTTATAAATAATAAAAATGCGTTATTTTATGGGTATTTTGCCTCTTTATTTTCATACAAATTTACATTATTTTATTAATATTCTGTGTATTTATTTTGATACGATTTTACATTTTCTATTTGTGTTTTGTATATATTATTTTATGCAAATTTACGTTATTTTAAGTGTATTTGTTTATATATTTTCATTCAAATTTACATTATTTTATGTGTATTTTGTATATGTATTTCAATACAAATTTACCTAATTTTATGTGTATTTTGTATATTTATTTTCATAAAAATTTTAAATATTTTTTCGTATTTTTGTATATAGTTTGATACAAATTTAGGTTATTTTATGTGTATTTTGTATATCTATTTTCATACAAATACACATTCTTTTATTGATATTTTGTTTATTTATCTTGACGCGAATTTACAGTATTTAATGTGTATTTTGTATATATATATATATATATATATATATATATATATATATATATATATATATATATATATATATATATATATATATATATATATTTTTTTTTTTTATACGTATTTACATCATTTCATGTGTATTTTGTATATATATTCCTATAGAAATCAACGTTATTTTATGTGTATCCGTATATATATTTTGAAACAAATTTACATTATTTATGTGTATTTTGCATATTTATTTCAATACAAATTTACTTTATTGTATGTGCATTTTGTATATTTATTTTAATACAAATTAAAGTATTTTATGTGTATTTTTGTATATATATTTTTATGCAAATATGCGTTACAATATAGGTATTTTGCAGCTTTATTTTTATACAAATTTACATTATTTTATTGATATTCTGTTTATTTATTTTGATTCGATTTAACATTATTCTTTGTGTATTTTGTATATATTTTTTCTATACATACTTACATAATTTAATATTTATTTTGTATATATATTTTATCCAAATTTACGTCATTTTATGTGTATTTGTTTATATATTTTCATACAAATTTTATATTATTTTATGTGAATTTTTTATATGTATTTCCATACAAATTTGCCTAATATTATGTGTATCTTGCAAATATATTTTCAAACAAATTTACACTATTTATGTGTATTTTTGTATATATTTTTATACAAATTTTACTTATTTTATTTGTAATTTGTATATGTATTTTCCTACATATATACATTCTTTTATTGGAATTTTGTTTATTTATTTTGATACGAATTTACATTATTTTATGTTTATTTTGTATATATATTTTTCTACGTATTTAAATTATTTTTTGAGTATTTTGTATTTACATTTTCAATAAAATTTACGTTATTTTATTGTGTGTATTCGTATATATTTTGAAACAAATTTTATACAAATTCATATTGTTTTATGTGTATTTGTATATATATTTTCATACAAATTTATATGTGTATTTTGTATACATTTTTTTATACTTATTTACTTCATTTTATGTGTATTTTGTATATATATTTTTATAGAAATCTACGTTATTTTGTGTATTCGTTTATATATTTTGAAAAACATTTACATTGATTTATATGTATTTTGCATATCTATTTCAATACAAATTTACCTTAATGAATGTGCATTTTGTATATTTATTTTAATACAAATTTAAATATTTTATGTGTATTTTGGTATATATATATTTAAAAAAAATACCCATAAAATTTATGGGTATTTTACTTCTTTATTTTCATACAAATTTATATTATTTTATTAATATTATTTGTATTTATTTTGATACGATTTTACACTATTCTACTTGTGTTTTGTATATATTTTTTTCATACATATTTGCAGTATTTAATGTGTATTTTGTATATATATTTTATACAAATTTACGTTATTTAAAGTGTATTTTTGTGTACTTTTGTATGTATTTTTTATATAATTTTTTTATAGAGATTTACGTTTTTTTATGTGTATTCGTATATATATTTTGAAATAAATTTACCTTGTTTTATGTGTGTTTTGCATATCTATTTCAATACAAATTTACCACATTATTTTATGCGTATTTTGTATATGTATTTCAATACAAATTTGCCTAATTTTATGTGTATTTTGCATATCTATTTTCAAACAAATTTAGATTATTTTTGTGAATTTTTGTATATATATTTATACAAATTTTAGTTATTTTAATTGTATTTTGTATATATATTTTCCTAGAAATATACATTCTTTTAGTGGAATTTTGTTTATTTATTTTGATACGAATTTACGTTATTTTATGTGTATTTTGTATATATATTTTTCTACGTATTTACATTATTTAATGTGTTTTTTGTATATATATTTATATGTAAATTTACTTTATTTTATGTGCATTTTTGTACATATATTTTTATAGAAATTTGCGTTATTTTATGTGTATTATTTTTATGTTTTCTCATAGAAATTTACATTAATTTTTTGGTATTTTGTTTATTTATTTTGATACGAATTACATTATTATATGTGTATTTTGTACATATTTTTTATTATTATTAAAAATATATATACAAAACACACATTAAATAATGTCAATGAGTACATAAAATAACCTAAATTTGTATAAAACTTTATTCAAAAATACACAAAAATAATTTAAATTTGTATAAAAAGAAATATACAAAATACACGTAAAATCAGGTAAATTTGTATTGAAATACATATACAAAATACACATCAAATAATGTAGATTTGAATGAAAATATATAAACAAACACACTTAAAATAACGTAAATTTGTATAAAATATATATGCAAGATACACATTAAATAATGTAAATGTGTATAAAAAAATATATACAAAAAACAAATAGAATAATGTAAAATCGTATCAAAATAAATACACAGAATATCAATAAAATAATGTAAATTTGTATGAAAATAAAGATGCAAAATTCCCAAAAAATATCGCATTTTTTATAAAAATATATATACCAAAATACACATTAAATATTTAAATTTGTATTGAAATAAATATTCAAAATGCACATACAATAAGGTAAATTTGTATTGAAAGAGATATGCAAAAATACATATAAAACAATGTAAACTCGTTTGAAAATATATACGAATACACATAAAATAAAGTCGATTTCTATAGAAATATATATACAAAATACATATGAAATTATGTAAATACATATAAAAATATATATACAAAATACATATTAAATAATGTAAATTCGTGTCAAAATAAATAAACAAAATATCATGAAAAGAATGTGTATTTGTATGAAAATAGATAATAGATAATAAATTTGTTTAAAATATATGCAAGATACACATCAAATAATGTAAATATGTATAAAAAAGTTTATACAAAAAACAAATAGAATAATGTAAAATCGTATCAAAATAGATACACCGAATATTAATAAAAAATGTAAATTTGTATGAAAATAAAGATGCAAAATTCCCATAAAATAGCGCATTTCTTATAAAAATATATATACCAAAATACACATAAAATATTTAAATTTGTATTGAAATAAATATTCAAAATGCACATACAATAAGGTAAATTTGTATTGAAAGAGATATGCAAAAATACATATAAAAAAAATATAAATTTGTTTCAAAATATATATACGAATACAAATAAAATAACGTAGATTTCTATAAAAATATATATACAAAATACACATAAAATTAAGTAAATACGTATAAAAAATGCATACAAAATACACATAAAATTATGTAAACTCGAATTAAAATAAATAAACAAAATACCAATAAAAGAAAGTGTATTTGGATAAATATAAACATACAAAATACACATACAAAATAAACATAAAATAAGGTAGATTTGTAATAAAATATATGTACAAAATACACATAAAATAATGTAAATTTATATGAAAATATATATACAAATACACATATAATACCATGAATTTGTATAAAAATATATACTCAAAATAAATATTAAATAATGTAAATGCGTATGAAAATATATATACAAAGTACATATAAAACAATGTAAATTCGTATCATTATAAATCAACAAAACACCAATAAAATAATATATATTTGAATGAAAATAAATTTACAAAATACTAATAACATAACTAAAATTTGAATTAAAATATATACAAAAATACATAGAAATAATTTGAGTTTGTATGAAAATAGTATACAAAATACATATAAAACTAGGTAAATTTCTTTTGAAATGTATATATAAAATAGCCATAAAATATTGTAAATTTGTATCAAAATATATAAGCAAATACACATAAAATAACGTAAATTTGTATGAAAAATATATACAAAATACACATAGAATAATGTCAATTCGTATCAAAATGACTGAGCAGAATATCAATAAAATAATGTAAATTTGTGTGAAAATAAAGATGCAAAATAAAGCATATGTTTATAAAAATACTGATACAAAAATACACATCGAATAATTAAATTTGTATTAAAATTAATATACAAAATGCGTATATAATAAGGTAAATTTGTATTGAAAAAATATGCAACATACACGTTTACTCATACAAATGCTAATTATGAACTTTACATTTCTGCCCGAAATCGTGCCAAATCTATTCTCCGACTAACCAAAAATTCTTTCATTAATAGAAAATGTCAAAACCTTGCTTTCTCTAACTCTTCCCGTGACTTCTGGCATCTAGCCAAAAACATCTCCTCCAACTTCACTTCATCTTTCCCTCCACTCCTCAGTCCTGACGGCAACACTGCCGTCTCATCTATCTCTAAGGCTGAACTCTTCTCTCAAACTTTTTCTAAAAACTCCACTCTGGACGATTCTGGGCATATTCCTCCTACTCATCCCCCCTCTAACTCCTTTATGCCTGTTATAAAGATTCTTCAAAATGATGTTTTCTATGCCCTCTCTGGCCTCAATCCTCAGAAGGCTTATGGACCTGATGGAGTGCCTCCTATTGTCCTTAAAAACTGTGCCTCCGTGCTGTCACCCTGCCTGGTCAAACTCTTTCGCCTCTGCCTGTCAACATCTACCTTTCCTTCTTGCTGGAAGTATGCCTTCATACAGCCTGTACCTAAGAAGGGTGACCGCTCCAATCCCTCAAACTACCGTCCTATTGCTTTACTTTCTTGTCTATCTAAAGCTTTTGAATCAATCCTTAACCGGAAGATTCAAAAGCACCTTTCCACTTCTGACCTTCTATCTGATCGCCATTATGGGTTCCGCAAGGGGCGTTCTACTGGTGATCTCCTAGCCTTCTTAACTGACTCTTGGTCATCCTCTCTTAGCCGTTTCGGTGAAACTTTTGCTATTGCGCTGGACATATCAAAAGCTTTTGATAGGGTCTGGCACAAATCTTTGCTTTCTAAACTACCCTCCTACGGTTTCTATCCTTCTCTCTGTACCTTTATCTCCAGTTTCCTTTCTGACCGTTCTATTTCTGCCGTGGTAGACGGTCACTGTTCTTCCCCTAAACCTATTAACAGTGGTGTCCCACAGGGTTCTGTCCTATCTCCCACTCTTTTTCTGTTTTTCATTGATGATCTTCTTTCCAAAACGAACTGTCCTATCCATTCCTACACCGATGATTCCACTCTGCATTATTCAACTTCTTTTAATAGAAGACCCACCATTCAGGAACTTAACGACTCAAGGCTGGAGGCTGCAGAACGCTTAGCCTCAGACCTTACTATTATTTCCGATTGGGGCAAGAAGAACCTGGTGTCCTTCAACGCCTCAAAAACACAGTTTCTCCACCTATCCACTCGACACAATCTTCCAAACAACTATCCCCTATTCTTTGACAACACCCAGCTATCACATTCCTCAACACTAAACATCCTCGGTCTATCCTTAACTCAAAATCTCAACTGGAAACTTCATATCTCATCTCTTACTAAATCAGCTTCCTCGAGTCTGGGCGTTCTGTACCGTCTCCGCCAGTTCTTCTCCCCTGCACAGTTGATGTCCATATACAGGGGCCTTGTCCGCCCTCGTATGGAGAATGCATCTCATGTGTGGGGGGGCTCCACTCACACAGCTCTTCTGGACAGAGTGGAGGCTAAGGCTCTTCGTCTCATCAGCTCTCCTCCTCATACTGATAGTCTTCTACCTCTTAAATTCCGCCGCAATGTTGCCTCTCTTTCTATCTTCTATCGATATTTCCACGCTGACTGCTCTTCTGAACTTGCTAACTGCATGCCTCCCTCCCTCCCGCGGCCCCGCTGCACTCGACTTTCTACTCATGCTCATCCCTATACTGTCCAAACCCCTTATGCAAGAGTTAACCAGCATCTTCACTCTTTCATCCCTCACGCTGGTAAACTCTGGAACAATCTTCCTTCATCTGTATTTCCTCCTGCCTACGACTTGAACTCTTTCAAGAGGAGGGTATCAGGACACCTCTCCTCCCGAAACTGACCTATCTTTCGGCCACCTCTTTGGATTCTTTTTAGGAGCAGCAAGTAGCGGGCTTTTTTTTTTTTATTAATGTTTACTTTTTTTGTGCCCTTGAACTGTCTCCTTTGCTGTAAAAAAAAAAAAAAATTATATTATTTTATTGGTATTTTGTTTGTTTATTTTAATACGAACTACATGATTATATGTGTATTTTGTACATTTTTTTTTAACCCGTATTTACATTATTTAATGTGTATTTTGTTGATATATTTTCATACAAATTTACCTTATTATATGTGTATTTGTATAAATATTTTGATACAAATTTACTTTATTTCATGTATTTTGTATATATATTTCAATTCAAATTTAGATTATTTTATCTGTATTTTGTATATCTATTTTCATACGAATTTAATTACTTCTGTGTATTTTTGTATATAGTTTTATACAAATTTACGTAATTTTATGTGTATTTTGTATATCTATATCTATACAAATACACATTCTTTTATTGGTATTTTGTTTATTTATTTTGATACGAATTTACATTATTTTATGTGTAATTTGTATATATTTTTTTATACGTATTTACTTCATTTTATGTGTATTTTGAATATATATTTTTATACAAATCTACGTTATTTTATGTGTATTCGTATATATATTTTTAAACAAATTTACATTGTTTTATATGTATTTTGCATATCTATTTCAATACAGATTTACCTTATTGTATGTGTATTTTGTATATTTATTTTAATACAAATTAATTTTTTTATGTGTATTTTTGAATATATATATTTTTATAAAAAAAAATGCGTTATTTTATGGGTATTTTGCAACTTTATTTTCATACAAATTTACATTATTTTATTAATATTCTGTGTGTTTATTTTGATACGATTTTACATTATTCTATTTGTGTTTTGTATATATTTTTTTATACAAATTTACGTTATCTTAAATGTATTTGTTTATGTATTTTCATTCAAATTTACATTATTTTATGTGTATTTTGTATATGTATTTCAATACAAATTTACCTAATTTTATGTGTATTTTGTATATTTATTTTCATACAAATTTAAATTATTTTTGTGTATTTTTGTATATAGTTTTATAGAAATTTATGTTATCTTATGTGTATTTTGTATATTTATTTTCATACAAATACACATTCTTCTATTGATATTTTGTTTATTTAATTTGACGCGAATTTATAGATATATATATATATATATATATATATATATATATATATATATATATATATATATATATATATATATATATATATATATATATATATATATATATATATATATATATATATATATATATATATATATATATATATATATATATATATATATATATATATATATATTTATACGTATCTACATCCTTTCATGTGTATTTTGTATATTTATAAAAAATGCGTTATTTTATGGGTATTTTGCATCTTTATTTTCATACAAATTTACATTATTTTATTTACATTCTGTGAATTTATTATGATACGATTTTACATTATTATATTTGTGTTTTGTATATATATTTTTTATACATATTTACATTATTTAATGAGTATTTTGTATATATATTTAATACAAATTTACGTTAATTTAAGTGTATTTGTTTATATATTTTCATTCAAATTTACATTATTTTATGTGTATTTTGTATATGTATTTCTATATAAATTTACATAATTTTATGTGTATTTTGTATATTTATTTTCATACAAATTTAATTTATTTTTGTGTATTTTTATATATAGTTTTATTCAAATTTACGTTATTTTATGTGTATTTTGTATATGTATTTTCATACAAATACACATTCTTTTATTGATATTTTCCTTATTTATTTTGACACGAATTTACATTTGTTCTAGGCTAAGTATTAGATTAAGTAATGTTATTATTATTATTATTATTTATATAATTAAGTTAGTTAAACATCATATAATTATTAAGAATATCTTTATGTTCAATAATATTGTAAGAACCATCGGCTAAGTTCGCCGCCATATTTGTAATAATCTCGTCATGTGGCAGACCGCTCTCGCCTCTTGCTGGCCACACACCCATCTGACGTCTGGCTGCTGTATTCCCTGCCTAATACAGTCTACATCCCTTGGCCAGCGTTTATCTTGTCCAGCAACCACAACACCTGGTGGCAGCGGTAAACTGTGGACCTGTGAGGAGCTTGTTCCTGCCCCAGTGGACTTAAAAAGAAGACTTTGTGTGGGGCCGCCACTCCGAGCGCCCCGCTGCCCACACCGCGTGTCGCCATACTTGCCGCCGCCGCCCAGCCTGGACCGGCCCCGCCTGTGTTTGGTTTGCACTTTGCTGTCTAGCAGAATAGTATCGGGTTCTCATTGTATCCTGTGCTTTAGGACCCTTCCTGCTTGTGTGCTGCCTGTGGCTGTGGTTGATATTTTGGCGTGCAAGATTTTCCAGCCTTCGTGGGACCCCTGCTTCTCCCCCTGCTCCACGTGTGTCCGCTACCGCCTTGCAGTTTCCTCGAGCCTCGCTCTACCCTGCTACACTGCTACCCTGCTCCTGCTTTCTCCTGCTCCACGCGACAGTTGAGTTCTCGGCGCTTTCCTGTGTTTATTATTTTGTGCATGTGCCTGTTTATAATTTTGAACGGTTAAGATGGCCGCCGCGCTGTGCTTTGTGTGATGACGTCATTGCTTACTGCCTCTGTCATTGGCTGCCGTGTTTTGTGCGCTGTGATTGGCTCAAAAGGCAGCGTCTCTTCCGTGACGTCACGGCCTCCTGCGTATGTGATTGGCTACAGCTGAGCTGCTTCGCGCCATTTCTGTATTCCGTCCCATTAAATTTTTTGTGCACATTTAATACAGTTTATTGTATACAGCAGTGATATTTATTCTTTTGTCACAATTACACACACATTCTTGTCCACCAGTGTACATTTTCCTTCCGTAAGTGATTTGTGTACTTTTTGGTGAAGAATCCCGTTTTCTTGTTCCCCCCTTGCTGCCAGAAAATTTCAGGGTAACTCAAGTAAATTTATTGCAAATAATAAAAAACATTTATATTTTACAAACATTATACAAACAGTATTGATTTCATTGTTTGAACACTTGACTCAATAGTGACTGCTTGTGCTGTTAGCATTATTATTTTCTTTAAGTGATTCCACATTATCTTTCTTTTTGAAAGTGGTGTTCATCTATATATTTTTTTTTTCCCTTATTTGATGATTTATGATTATATGGCATTGATGTAACCCTTATCAATATTTTTTTCTGCCATTAACTATTATTATTATATGTCTTATTATGTATTAACTCTTCTGTGTTTTCTATGCTATTAAGATCTAATAACCTCTATTTTCCAGCTAATTTTTTCACCATGCCTGTCACTGATACTTCTGTTCCTACCTCTTCTACTAACACAATGACTACTACTACTTCTACTAACACAATGTCTACTACTACTTCTGTCTCTCCTTGCATTAAATTACTTCATCAGGATCCAGGTCTCCGCCGTTTCTCTGGCGAGGACCCTATGTATTCAGCATCCTCTTTTATCCAACAAGCTGAAGATGCCATGCGCAACTCTAATGTAACTACTAATGCTGACAAAATATCCTTTGTACGCTCTCAGTTGACTCCTAACAGTCTTGCCTCTGATCTCATGCTGGCTTCTCACTTTCGTCCAGATCTTTTGAACTATGACTATGACAAGTTCAAGCTCCATTTTCTCAACATTTTTGGAGCCTGTCAGCGTGATGATTCATTGCAGTTCCCATTTCGTTTGGCTGAGTCCCTCACTACTCAGTTAGGTTCTGTGGGCCACCTTAGAGGTCAGGCCCGTGCCTCTGAAATAGCTGATGATGCTATTACGGCACTCAAAGATAAATGGGCTGTAAATGGTGCTGTCCCCTTAGATAAACTGAGAACAGTCTTGGAGGTTTTATTTTATGTCCAATATCTTACACCTGCAGAGAGACGTATGGCGTCCTCTCTTACTCTAAAACCTGTTGACTCATTTTATGATTTTTCCACTAAACTTAGCACAAACTTGACTGAGTCCCCTAAAGTTCCTCCTCCTTCTGCAGCTTCTGTTGCTCCGGTTTCGGCAAGGGCACCAGTATCCCTTCCTACTGCTTCACAGCAGCAGCCACAGCTCAAACGGTCTTCCCGTACCTGCTCGTATTGCTCGAAGGACGGACACACCTCGCGATTCTGCTTTCAAAAGAAGCGTGATGCTCGTGAAGGTTACAAGACAGCTGCTCCAACTGCTTCTACTCCTCCTAAGGATGTTTCTGCGGCTTCTAGCCCTACCAAGCAGCCTGTCACTTCTTCTAAGCCTGCTCCAGTAGCACAACAGTCGCAGACTTCTCGTTCCTTGAAGTATTGCGTTGTGCATGAGCATGGTAACCATACGACTGATGAGTGTTTCTCAATCTTGAGACTAAAGAATCAAAATTTTCCTCAGCGCCCCTCTCCGCATGCTCCGAGTTAAACTCATATTCTGTCCCATCAGTCATTGCTGC
Source organism: Eriocheir sinensis (assembly GCF_024679095.1). Classification (NCBI taxonomy): domain Eukaryota; kingdom Metazoa; phylum Arthropoda; class Malacostraca; order Decapoda; family Varunidae; genus Eriocheir; species Eriocheir sinensis. The sequence goes on along the minus strand of NW_026111743.1, from coordinate 547,792 downwards.
ATGCTCGGGATCATTATTAACATTTTCATTTTCTGTAAATGGCATGCCTATTTCTATGGGAGTTGACACAGGTGCCATGGTAAATTTACTTAGTTTTTCTGCTTTTCAAGTGCTTAATGCTCAATCTCCCTTGTCACTCCAGTCCTCAGATGTAACTCTCACTAGTGTTCAAGGCATTCCTCTTAAAGTAAATGGTCTTATCAATTTGCAAATTTGCCTTTCAGATGATTCAAATTCTTTTTCAGACACATTTTATGTCACTGAGGACTTTGCACTTGAGTGTGATGGCATTTTAGGTTTAAATTCATTAATTTCTAACTCCCTTGATTTGTATCCCAAGCGCAGAGAGTTATCTGTTAATGGATTTTTCCTTCAGGCAATGGATTCTCCCACTCCTCTTCTCAGTCGAGTTGTCCATCCAATGGATGTAGTCCCTGACACTTTTGTTCACGCTGTGCACGCTGTTTCGCAGTCGTCTGAGCAAGCGACACCTGTATGTGCTCCTGCGGCAGTATCCACGTCGGGTACTGTGGAATCGAAAAGTTCGGTTTCCACTCCATGCCAGGTGTCTGCTGTTCTTATTGGAGATCAGTATGTGGGCCCTACTAGTGCTGCACGATTGTCAGTACGATTGAAGGATGCCCCAGTTGGCAGTTCCGTACTGTCTCTTCCTGACACTGCTCGAGTTAAGCGGCTTGCCTTTGAAAGTACTCTGTGTACTGTGCGTGACGACCACATCACTGATGTCTTGGTCACAAATACTACAGGTTCTCCTGTACAATTGAAGGATGGTGTCCATCTTGGCAGTTTTGAAATTTGTGACGAGTTGTTTTCCCAGGATCCTCCGCATCTCATTGCCTCTGTTCAGTCTGTTCCAGCGCATCTTGAGTCTACTGACAGAGCGGCCACAATTCGTGAGATAGCTCCCTATGTAAAGGTTTTGGATTTCCTGAGGTTGCTTCCAGTCTTCTTCCTCTTTAGCCAAGTATAGGTCTGTTTTTGCGTTGCCAGGTGAGTCGTTGGGTGCAACCGACAAAGTCTCGCACAGTATTGTACTTCAACCAGACACACGCCCATCCTACACGCAAGCGTACCGTTTGCCTCATAGCCAAAAAGCTGTTGTTGAGGACATGATTCAAGGTATGCTCAAAGACAATATCATTCAAGAATCAAACTCACCGTGGAATTCGCCCATGTTCCTCGTAAAGAAAAAAGATGGATCTTTTCGTCCTGTGATTGACTTTTGTAAAGTTAACGAAGTCACTGTCCCTGATGTTTACCCACTGCCTGTTCTATCTGAACTTTTGCAGTCCATCGGGAAGGGCAATTCAGTCTTTACGAGCCTTGACTTAAAGTCTGGTTTTTGGCAAATTCCACTTGCAACCCAGTCAAGAGAGATAACTGCTTTTTCTACGCCTTCAGGTCACTATGAATGGCTGAGATGTCCTATGGGTCTCCGTAATGCTCCCTTGACCTGCCAGCGTTTAGTAAACACCTTGTTTGCAGGTATTATTGGGAATGGCTTGTTTGTTTACCTGGACGACCTCATTCTTGTATCAAAGAACCTTGATAGTCATCTTGCTAAACTTGAAGTTGTCCTTCAGAAGCTATCTCAAGCTGGCCTTACACTTAACATTCAGAAATGCAGTTTCCTCAAGTCTAGAATTCAATTTCTGGGTCATACTGTAGACAAAAATGGCATCCATACCATGGATTGCAAGATCAAAGCTGTCACAAATTTCCCTACACCTCAGACCACAGAAAATGTGCGTTCTTTTCTAGGGTTGGCCGGTTATTACCGTGCCTTTGTCAAAAATTTTGCATCCATTGCCTCTCCTCTGACTCGTCTCCTGAAGAAGGATGTCCCCTTTATGTGGCATGATGCACAGCAACATAGCTTTGATGTTTTGAAACATGCGCTTACTAATACGCCTGTTCTCACCTTCCCAGATTATGGCATGCCCTTCACCATGTGCACTGACGCATCGGCTCTTGGCATTGGTGCTGTTTTGATGCAGCAATTGGAAGGTTAACATCAACAGGTGATTGCGTATGCTAGCCGTGTCCTCTCACCGGCTGAAAGTAAATATTCAGTGACTCACCTTGAAGCTCTGGCTGTTGTGTGGGCACTTAAACATTTTCGGGAAATCATTTTTGGTTATCCCATAACCATTTACACAGACCACACTGCAGTAACTCAACTTTTCCAGGGTAAAGGTAAAAACCTTTCAGGCCGTCTTGCTCGTTGGTATTTAACTATTCAGGAATTTAGTCCTACCATCAAGTACTTGCCAGGCAAAGCAAATGTTGCAGCAGACGCCCTTTCTCGCAATATCCCTGTTTCTGCAGTTGCTCAGGTTCATAATTTTCTGCTGAAGAGCTCCAAGGCTCAGCGCCAGGATTCCTTATGGAAGGCTGTCGTCTATGCTCTCGAATCGGGTGACGAGTCTGCCTTACCTGCGCTGCCTGTTCCTTTTCTCAGTTTCTACTGGAGAATGGCCTTCTGTGTCGTGTCGTCACTCTGGGTGAGGACACTGTGAAACAACTGGTCATTCCTTCGACTGAGGTAGAGACTGTTTCAAACTTGTCCATGACATGCCTCAGGCAGGTCATCCTGACGTGACAGAACCTTAACTGCCGCTCGTCGTAAGTATTATTGGCCGACGATGCGGATTGACATAGAGCGATATGTAGCCCAGTGCACTTCTTGCGCTCAGTTCAAAGGCTCTACCAAGACTGCTCCTATATTAGAGTATCCCTTGCCTGATGCTCCATTCCATACTGTAGGCATTGATCTCTTACAGCTCCCACGCAGTCATCAAGGATCGGCGTACGTGCTCGTCTGTGTAGACCATTTCAGCCGTTTTGTCGTGTTGGTGCCTTTGCCGAACAAAGCTGCTCAGACTGTGGCCCATGCTCTTGTCTCTCATCTAATTTGTCCTTATACCACCACATATCTTACTCTCAGATAATGGAACTGAATTTTCAAATCAGATACTCAAACAGATTTGTGACAAATTTAACATAAAGCAAACCTTCATTGCAGCTCATCACCCTGCCTCTAATGGTCTTGTTGAGAGGACTAATAAGAAAATTCTTGATGTCCTTCGCCACTTTGCAGGTGATTTTCATGATTCATGGAAGATTGGCTTCCACATGTTGCTGCTAGTATTAATACTTCTCACTGTTCATCTACGGGAAATCTCCATTTTTGTTCTCTATGGGACTGATAAGCGTCTGCCCTATGATGTTTTGTTTGACTCTAAACCTCTTTACAGTGATGATTATAATCAAGTGTTGCTCCATATGTTCCAGTCTATCCACCAGTCAGTACGTAAGAGACTTGCCGCTTCACGGGCTGAGATGATTCAGAAGCAACACCTCATTGCTACACCAGTCACCTTGATTGTGGGTGACCAAGTTATGAAGCGTTCCCCTGACCGTCAATGTAAACTTGCTCCTAAATTCATTGGCCCCTTTGTGATTACGGAACAGCTTCACGGCCATAAGTTTAAGATTCTGCATGTATTGTCAAAAGCAAGTGAAGTCGTGCATGCTGACAGGCTCAAAAAAGTTTGATGCCTTGTCTCCTTAGGCCTTTTTCTTCCTTTCTTTTTATAATTGTTGCTCGCCATGCTATGTTTGTGCTGGCTCTCCATTTTTTTTTTCTTTTAACATTTTCCCTTATTTTCACACTGTGAGGGCACAGTGAGGTGTGGCCGAGCCATGTTCTAGGCTAAGTATTAGATTAAGTAATGTTATTATTATTATTATTATTATTTATATAATTAAGTTAGTTAAACATCATATAATTATTAAGAATATCTTTATGTTCAATAATATTGTAAGAACCATCGGCTAAGTTCGCCGCCATATTTGTAATAATCTCGTCATGTGGCAGACCGCTCTCGCCTCTTGCTGGCCACACACCCATCTGACGTCTGGCTGCTGTATTCCCTGCCTAATACAGTCTACATCCCTTGGCCAGCGTTTATCTTGTCCAGCAACCACAACACATTATTTAATGTGTATTTTCATGTGTATTTTGTATATATATTTCTATAGAAATCTACGTTATTTTATGTGTATTCTTATATATATTTTGAAACAAATCTACATTATTTTATGTGTATTTTGTATATATATTTCATTACAAATATGCCTTATTTTATGTTTATTTTTATATCTATTTTCATTTAAATTCAAATATTTATTTGTATTTACGTTATTTTATGTGTATTTTCTATATATATTTTCATTCAAAATTACATTATTTTATCGGTATTTTGTTAATTTATATATATATAATATATATATATATATATATATATATATATATATATATATATATATATATATATATATATATATATATATATATATATATATATATATATATATATATATATATATATATATATATATATATATATATATAAATATATATATATATATATATATATATATATATATTCTGTATATATATTTTCGTTTTACGTATTTATTTATATGTATTTTGATTATATATTTTCATAAAAATTTACGTTATTTTATTGTGTGTATTCGTATCTATTTTGATACAAATTTACATTATTTTATGTGTATTTTGCATATCTATTTCAATACAAATTTATCTAATAGTATATGTATTTTGTATATTTATTTTAATACAAATTTAATTATTTTATGTGTATTTTCGTATATATTTTTTTTAAATATGAGTTATTTTATGTGTATTTGGTATATCTATTTTCATACAAATTTAATTACTTTTGTGTATTTTTGTATATACTTTTATATCAATTTACGTTATTTTATGTGTATTTTGTATATTTATATTTATACAAATACACATTCTTTTATTTGTATTTTGTTTATTTATTTCGATACGAGTTTACATTATTTTATGTATAATTTGTACACATTTTTTTATACGTATTTACTTCATTTTATGAGTATTTTGTATAAATATCTTTATAGAAATATGCGTTATTTTATGTGTATTCGTATATATATTTTGAAACAATTTTACATTGTTTTATATGTATTTTGCATATCTATTTCAATTCAAATTTTCCTTATTGTGTGTGCATTTCGTATATTTATTTTAATACAAATTCAAATATTTTATGTGTGTTTTGGTATATATATTTTTTTAAAAAATGCGCTATTTTTGGGGTATTTTGCCTCTTAATTTTCATTCAAATTTACATTATTTTATTAATATTCTATTTATTTATTTTGATACGATTATACATTATTCTATATTTATTTATATATTTTTTACATTAT